>NC_048440.1:22423604-22723604 GCF_004353265.1 Vitis riparia
TTCTATTTGGATTTTATGAAGTTTTCATATTGAAGCTTGGTAGCTTTTCGGGTGTTTTGGTAAGAAGATGACTACTAAACCTTGGATCTTGTCTCTGGAAGGAGATTAAGATACTTGACCAATCCCTGATGGGTATTGGAAGCCTTTTTAAAAGTCAATAGTATCTCAATTTTACCTATAAAAAAAAAAAAAATAGTTATAGAGTCAATGGATTATATTAACGGATGTGCTCATACTCTTGCTCTCTTTTCGCGCCTTTTTAATACAATTTCTTAGTTATAAAAAAAAAATTAATTACTGGATGTGTTGATGTTTAGGCATCATGTTTCCTTGTTACGATAGGGGATAATTTTGGTTTATCTTGGATTACTTCATCCTATCAATGTGTTATATAGATTGATAATTATGTTTTTCGTCTTTCGGAACAGATTTTTTGGAGGATGGATTCAATACAGGGCTACAAGTTAAGATTGATAATTTATCTTGCATTACTTCATCCTATCAATGTGTTTTATATATTGATAATTCTGTTTTTTCGTCTTTGGGAACATATTTTTTGGAGGATGATTTCAATACAGGGCTAAAAGTTAAGAACGAACCTGGAAAACCCCATAACCTTCCATTTTTCCCCAAATAACACGAGCTGAGTGAGGAAGAACTTGAAAATATGGTAGACGAACGTTACAAGGATGGTTCTAAATTTATTACCTACGCTGAAGATGATTATGAGACGAAAAGATCAGTTCAAAGAAACTCGCTTATCCCTTCTATTAAGGATCCAACGATCTGGAAAGTCAAGTGCATGGTACAATGTATAATAATTTGAGATCAGAATTTGGAATGCCTTCAGCAATCCCTCCTCTTTTGCGTTCCTTTCATTTGTTTGATGTAATGATGTATTTTTTTAGGGGAAATAAAGACAGGATGGATGACTAGATGGTGGAGCTGAAACTGGATGGTGATGTGAATAGAACAGGTATGATCACTGGAGAAGCAAGGCCAATTGCTAAGAAACCTGATGATAAGGTACACCTTTGTTGTTTTTCATATTTCTGATGTTCAAAGACAAACCATTCTTTTTTGTGATTTATAGGTTATTGGTGGGACTGTCAATGAGAATGGATGCATACTGGTTAAGGCTACTCATGTTGGATCAGAGACTGCGCTCTCCCAAATTGTTCAACTAGTGGAAGCGGCTCAGCTTGCCAGAGCACCTGTTCAGAAATTAGCTGACCAGATTTCAAGGTTTTTGTACCTACTGTGAGTTCATTAGTCTCCTTCATCCCAGATTCTGTTTGCTTGCTGTTTGAATCGTTTGCTCTTGCTTTAAGTTGGTAGTTTTTGCTTTTCTTTCATTTAATTTATTATAATAAGCTCAAAATTGGATTTTTTGCTGTCAATTTGGAGATGTAACTGTCATCTGCATGAGGATATCAACTTTAGATACTTCGGTCCCTGTTCTAGTCTTTCCAGAAGCTTGTTCCTGGGTTGAAGTATTATCAGAAGAGCTGATGCTTTCTATGATATATATATGTTTGTGTGTTCATATGCACCATATGTTTATATATGCATATTTCTCTACTCTTCTTTTTTCTTGTTCGTCAGGGTCTATTCATTTCAGTGCTCATGATGTATTAACGAGTGCATGCTTCTCTCGTGGATTGATGATAAACATACAATATAGCCATGACTGCATACCTAGCCGAATAAAACAAGGAAAAGCTGGCTCTGAATTACACTGCTTCATTCTGGAATAACAATACACTATACACACTCACATGTACACACATAAATGTGTATTTATATTCTAGTTTGTGAAGCTGATATAAATTGGAACAGTTAAGACAGATTTTGAAAACATGTACACTACTTCTCCAGAGCTTTGCCTTGTGAGAAATACCCCACAAAAAAGCCTAATGCTTTTTTCTTGTGCAAATTGCTGTCATTGTTATAGGCACTCTGAAAAGGGAAGTTATGCACATCTGCTTGTTGCAGAGTGTTTAACAAACCATAATATAGAAGGAAAAAGGGAAAATATAATCTGGGATTCAGAAAATTACAAGGATGAAATTACTTGATATTATACATGAAACTACTGCCAACTACGTGACAAATGTATAAAAATCATTCTGTGTTTTAATTATTCAAATGAATGCTGGAAAATATTTTCCGTTGGTTTTCAGAAATCTGCCATGGTATAAGTTGGAGGGTTGGTTTTCTTTCAATCTTGGCCCAATCTCGTTTAGTTAAAAATATTATTCATGAACTCAGTTGCTAATATTTGCATTTGATTTTATTTCCTATTGTTATACCTGTGTATCCTATCATTTTTCCATCGATTTAAGGAGCATAAAATTTGTGCATTATTATAGTTTAGTACAATTCTATTTTCCAGGATGGTTGCTTGTGTGGGAAATTGATTTTGTTCATTCACCATGTGCCAGGTTGTTATAGTAGCATTTATAACGTGGGTGACTTGGTTCACCTTAGGAGAACTTGGCAGCTACCCGAAACATTGGATGCCAAAAGGCATGGATGGATTTGAGCTTGCACTGCAGTTTGCAATTTCAGTGCTGGTGGTGGCTTGTCCATGTGCTCTGGGACTAGCAACCCCTACAGCGGTTATGGTGGCCACAGGGAAGGGTGCTTCGCTAGGTGTGCTCATCAAGGGTGGAAATGCACTTGAGAAGGCGCACAAGCTAACACCACTATTTTCTGCTAACTACTAGGGATGAACAATAGGGATTTGGATTTGATATTAATGTTCGGTGTTTAGTACTTTGTTGAACAAAAAAAAATTTGGAAAAAACCCACCAATAAGTCTGGTTTGGGGCTCAGGAAAATAGGAAAATGGGCATGTTTTCTCTTGGTATCAAGGAAACATAGATATGAGAAATGGACCTTGACTGCACAGAGTACTGGATGTTTGCAGCACAGAGATTGCTAATTTAATTTATTTATGCCATACTCCTTTTTTTAGGGACTGCTTTCCTGGATCTCAGCTGGTTGTCAATGGCCCATGTAACTCATATTAGTAAATGACTAAACAACATAGCATATAGGCACTGTGGTATTAAGAAGTACATGCTTCATCTAACCATGGCTCCTCCATTTTCATGATTTGTTGTTCCCTATTAAACAAATAGTCTTTGTTGAGAACATAATCTACATTTCTCTGAAATGAATTGAGTATGTTTTAAAATTCTCTGTGGGTTGCTTCTAAGATTATATTCCAATGGGAGAAAATGATCCTTTCTTGAAAAGGCTATTACCTTTGTCCAAAATAAAACAATTTGATTTATTTTTTTCTTTTCTAGTGGGATGCCTAGGCCAGTTTAAAATACTTTTTACTGGCTTTAACTTAAAGCTAAAGTCATGATTTCAAAGGAGCAATCATAGTATTACAAAGGTTCCATTAAAAATGAAACTTCTTTCTGCATAAGCTAAAAAAAATGCTTTCACAAGAAGTAACATTGTCATTGCTTCCATTTTATGCTCGTCTTTAAGCCAGAAGCTCTTTTAATTAAATTACCCAAAAACACACTCAGAAGCTTTTATTGTAGAAAAAAAGGGGGAAGAACAGGTGAGAACTGTAGGCGATGATGCAATTTGCGATAGAAGTTGTCCAATACTTTGGGCCATTGGGAGAAGAACAGGTGAGAATTGTGGAATAGCTAGGCTTGCCTCATGCAAAATTAGAAATATAAGATAAAACCGTGTTAATCTCAAAACACTTCCAATTGGAACAAAAGGTAAGAAAGATATAAACCAAATAACTGTTATTAGCTTAGGGCATACATTGCTTTCAAAACTGAAAAGGATGGATGTGTAGCCTTGAACCGGTCGACCGGTTATCCTCTACCGGTTGGCTACTTATCTCAACCGGTAGCCACTGGCCATTTGACAATGCAGCAACTAAAAGGGTCAGTGGCTACCGGTTGAGATAATTAGCCAACCGGTAGATGATAAACAGTCGACCGGTTGACATACTTCATTTTGTTTTCATTTAGGTATGTCATATGGCTACTGAATGCAAGGATTTTGAAGATTCAATTGTTCTTTGGGTTCAATTACCACATTTTAATGATGCAAAACACAACATTTTTTCTAATATATCTTGATTGGTTTTGTTGATAACGCCATCAAACTCAGCACTCTTCATGTTCATTATTTTAAAGAATATATGTGGATTGAATTTTAATCTTCTTAGCATCTTTCCTCGTTTAGTTTACTTGTAAATATCTTTCTTCTTACCAAATGAATTTCTCAGAATTCATAATCTGCCATCTCATAAATAAAAGAAGTCATGCCTGTCGATAAAATGTGATGACAGAATGAAATCCATCATAACAATCAAATAATTGTTTCCTTAAGGTTTTAATAACAGAAATAATGAGATAAATTTCCATATTAAGAACAGTTGCTAGTAAAGAAAGTAGGGAAAACCAGTCACAAGAACTCTTAAAATTAATAGAAAATATTTCTTACATTCATTACATAATTCTAACAGTCACAATAACTCTTTCGGACATTTTCTTCTAACTTAACCATGCCAATCAAATTTAAAAGAGTGACATCATTCTGGATTAGGCTTAGCACCAAATAGTTTGACACATGAGGCATATTAATAACATGATAGGTCCGCGAGATACAATGCATGCATCAACGATATTTAACTTAAAAGTGAATCAAAAAATATTAGAGAATCAAAAAATTTGGTAATTTATATTTATTGAATATACTACACTATTTATCAATGATATTTAACTTAAAAGTGGTTTAGTTCTTAACTTAAAAGTAGTTTTATATAGATACTTTAGAGGTTTAATGTAGACTCCTTGACGTATACAACCTCCTTTGCATGTAACATGGAAGAGCAAAGAAATACCAAGGCAACTAGTAAGGACTATTACAGGTTCATATTATCTTTAAGATTACAAGCAATGTAGACTTATTTGAATGTTAGGAGCCTCATATTTACAAGGAAACATCATCAGGAATATGTTCAATGCCGTACATTTTACATGGCTTTTCAATTAAAAGGAGGTGTCCCAATTTTATAAAGCAGGGTTCAATGGTTCAAAATGTTCACATTAGCCATAAAAAATTCTAAAGATTATGGTTTTTCTTTCATATAGTCCGTAGAAAAGTTTTTATGAATAAAGAGAAAATCATTTGATGATACAAGTAGGCTAAATAAAACAAATTACATATTGCATAACTATTGGAAAAATCGATATTAGACTGTTACTCACATTCATATTTTGTTTCAGTTTCTATTAGTTAAGTATTATAGTTTTAGAGTTATTTTATAGAAGATGAAATTGTCTTAAGGTTTTTATTATAAGAAGATAAGTCTTTATATTGATAGGATTTCTAATTGGATGAGACACTAAGTTTAGGATTTCTAGATATATTCTAGGTTTTGAAGAGAAAACTCATGACATGACAAATATGTAAGAAGGAAAACAAAGATAGAGCATGAAAACATGAGCTTCATTCATGCCTAATTAGGCATGGCTCATAGGAGTGAGGAAATATGTATATAAATCTTATTTAGCCTTCACCAGAAACACATGTTGCTTCTCACTACATCATATTGCAACTTACAAAACTGATGGTGAACCGGTCGACCGGTAATGTGCTACCGGTATAGCAATTATCTCTACCGGTAGACACTGCCAATGTGATTATGCAGCACACAAATGCTGTGCCAATCAAGACTAACTATGCATCATCACCAACAAAGCCCTTAACTTCCAATCAAACAAAACCAATATGATTCCCGGAAGATAGATTATCCTTATCAAGCCAAGTAACCAAAGCTAAAGTCACCAAAGTCATCCACACTCCTTTATATAAGGCAATGCAACTCATTAAATATTTTTTAGGTGTATAAAGCTAAAGTTTGTAAATTATTTATTCTATTCATAACACAAAACCAATAACTCATTCTTCACCAAATCATAACTCAATTGCCAAAAATTAAAAGAGAAACCATCCCTTCCAACAGCCTTCTTCCCATTAAACTCTAACAGTGAACTATACACCTCTAAAGCGGTTCCAGTTATATCCTTCCCTCAATCCTTAATTCAAGGATCCAGCTTCTACTCAATGATTTTGATAAATTCAATGTTCATAGTCCCCAAATCCAAATTACAATTTTCTACTCAATTGCCTTCCATCTTGACAAATTTAAGCAAGTATATATATTAAAAACATCAAAAGGAGGCAAACCCAATAAAACACGGGTTGGGGATTGGTGTGGGTATCGTAGGAAGCACAAAGGAACAAGAGAACCAAAGGAGAAGACAAAGAGCAATAAAAATCCCGAAGCACTAAGTCAATCTAATAACAGCCTATTCAAAACATTTTAAGAAACATAATACACCTCCTAAAAATCTATGAACAATTAAACCAAAGACCTGAGGAATATACTTTCAATAAGATCAACTAATAATTAATATAATGTCAATGCCAAATGGCTAAACCTATGTGGGGAAAGGAAGTGCTTGCACTTAGGAGGGTAAGGCTTAGAGTGTGTCTCCAATAGTATAACATAAGAATGGTTTTAATAAGGAAATTTTGTAGACAAATGTTCTTGAGGATTTAAGACTTCTACTAAGGATTTATTTTTCATTGTCAACCCAATATGACCCTCCTCATTTCTCCTACGCTGAGATCAGCTTTTAAAAAATTGACGTTCGAGACATGACACTTGTGGGAATGGAAGTGATGGGAAACGCTTAACTACTATACCTAGTGTTGGACATAACAATAGGCAAGTATGTAGTATATAATGCACATGACAAACAATAAGTTTCCATTGCTAGTAAAATTCCATCTGACCATTGACATGTGTTGAGCATGAAATTGTTAGTCAGAAGTAAACACTACAGCTGCAGTTGGATGTGTAATGGAAATTTAAAGGCTCACAACAATAGAAATTAATGGCTCACAAGTGAGGATTAAAAATTAAAAGTTAAAACAGTGGCCCTCTTGGGGAAGTGAAAATTGCTCCCATACCATCGGGCTGTTACCAGGAATCTCATTTTCATTGATAGGACCAATGTAGAATTGAGATTGGAACTTCAAATCTACGCAAAACACAATGGAGATATTTGTTTTCATAAGACATCCAAATGCACCTTAAATAAAATCTATTTAAAATAGTAAATCAAAAATGGTTTTAATAAGGACAAAAGAGGGCCAAAACTTAGTACGATAATGTATGCAAGCAGGCAAGCATATCGCAACCCATTATAGTAATGATGAACCGGTCGACCGGTTATATGCAGCCGGTTGACATGTTCACTCGACCGGTAGACACTGGTCATTTCTTGATGCACGTCCCAAAATGGCCAGTGGCTACCGGTTGCAAACCAAAGTTCGACCGGTTGAGGCTGTTTCTCGACCGGTTGACACTGCCATTTTTTTTTTTTTTTGCAAAACCAAAATGGCCACTTGCTACCGATTGATGCAGTGCCTCAACCGGTTGAAAGTGCCCAAGTTTTATTAAAAAAAAATATAGTAGATTAGACATTATAGTAGATTAGACCAAGGGAGGAGAATACATACGTTTTACGAGTAACCAATACTCAATATAACCTTCCTAACGCATGATTCTTCTATGCTTTTGATGGTAATAGTCATAATCTTCCTTTTGCCATCCGAAACCAGGGATTACATAATCAATATTTAAAACACAAAAATATCCATGCCACCCAAATGGGAACCTAAATTATGTGATGTCCACCAAGAATTTTAAATCTACAGAAGAAGGTTTAAAGAGATGAAAAGAACCTATATATCAAGAGCTATAAACAAAATAAGCTAGATAGAATATATACATGTAGACGAAAATACATCATCCATATACCATCATCAGAATTGAGCGAATACATTTACGCCATTTATGTGAATGGCCGATCACTACATCCATAAGTAATAGGAGAAGTCATAATTACAAAAGGTCATTTATATTAGCCAAATGTCCAAAAACATAATGAAACTTTAATAACTATAAAACTAGTACAAAATGTAGAAGGGGTCATATATGGTCTGGTCCATGAAGCGGGAAGTGGGATCGCAAGAAGACCATCATCTCATCATGCTGGCCTCGTATAACTTGCATACCCTCCTTGAATTCCTCGTGTAAACCATCAATGCGATTCTCCAGAGATGTCAAACGTCGGTCATTGGTTAATACAATCTCGTCCAAGCGGGTACCAAGGGAGCTAATCTGGGCATTGAGGTTATCTGATGCCTCTGAGTCGTCCAGTCCAATTTGTGAACGATGATTTGCATCCGCCCTAGCTCTTACACCACCTGTTGATGGTATTCGTGTGACATTTGCTTTTTCAGAAGTTATTCCCTCTACATCCTGATCTTCATATTCTTCATCCTCGGAGGACCCATTGTCTGAAGACACATCAACCTCTGAGGGGGGAACGGAAGACTTCCTTGCCCATGAACCATCTTTCTTCCGAACAAAATGCATGCGCCGAAGTGAAGCCCGATCATATGTATCAAATGATTTGAGTTTTTTCCCGTCTGTCTCATTGCGCAAATTGACATTGAAGTATTTGACAATCTTTGTGATAAACATGCCATAGGGGAGAACTGAATCTTCGCTTATTGAACATGCTTTCATATGTTGGAAAATTATGTGACCAATATTAACCTTTCTTTCTGTGAGAATGCTATCAACCAAAAAAGCCTCCAAGAAAGATACATCATCTCGGTGCCCTCCTTTAGGGATGAAAATGTACGAGATCATGTGATGTAGGATACGACTCAACACAGTCAACAAATGGGAAGTTGGTCTACTAGATCTCGGGTAACCACATAGCCTCTGTATAGCTTCTGCAGGTTTGAAACCTTCCACCCTTGGCCACTTCTTAGCTTCATACAAACAAACCCCTTCATTTGGAATCTCTAAAATCTTACATAGTTCAGCAACATCAAAAACGATCCGTACACCGTTAATCGTGGTAGTAATGGGTCCTTCATCTTCGAATGTCATATTGGAGTAGAAACATTTGACAACCTTGGGATAAAGGAACTCTTTGACGGAGACAATAGGAAGCCAACCCATTTTCGCGAAAAGCACATCGAAATGGAAATAACTGAGCTTTGCAAAATCAATGTTCCTACCCGGGATTACGGTCCGATTCGCAAAACGAAGATGAAATCGTTGGGCTAGGTCAGGGGTTGCGAACGTAGATCGATCAAAGGTGGCCTTCTTACGAACCTCCGGACTTGCTTCGACGCCCGGCCGTTTTCCTTTGTTGGTGGTGCGTTTTGCTCCATCGGAGGTGTGGTGGTTGCTGGCGCTGCCTTGTTGTCGGTCGGAGGTGTTTTTCTTGGTCCTGCGCATCCTTGACACCGCCGTTTTCTTCCCTTTGCAACCGGTGGAGGATGCTTCGACCGGTGCTCGTTTTGGAGCCATGAAGATTCCGAGTGGCCTTCAGGTATTGCGTGAGGATGAAGAAGACTGGAGTGGAAGACAGACGGGTTCAGATCTTGCGCGAGGATGAAGAAGAATGGAGTAGAAGACAAAGAGGCTGAGGGTTACAAGTGGTTTGAACGTCGGTCGACCTTCTTAGTATATGGAAAGACATCCAGTTTATGAACTTATAATTTCTATTTAATTAGCTTAATGTCTTACATTATATTTGCAACACTTTTAATATAATAGTTTCCATATGAGCTCATTTAACCTATAATGGATTAAAAGAATAAATATTTTGATGTACCTTAAATAAATTAATTGAAGTTAATTTCACAAAATTTATATTGAGGAAAATAAAATATGACAACCTTTCTGATATGTACAATATAGCAAAATGAACTCACTAAGATATAGTTACACCTGTTACATTAAAATTGTAATTAACTAACATATAGTACCATAGGGCCATTAAAATTAATTATGGTTGTATGACAAAGTGTTCGAATAGGTACGATATACCATGGTGAGTGAAATAAATTAATGAATCTGAATTTATTTAAAATCTACATAAGTAGAATATCATAACATATCTCATTTTACGTAATTAAGTCTAATTAACTAACATTTCTCATATCTAGGATATATTATGAAGCATTAATTAAAAATAAATTACGTTAATTCATGAAAAAATATAGTATAATGAACTCACTAAGATATAGTCACACCTATTAGATTAAAATTGTAATTAACTAACATATAGTACCATAGGACCATTAAAATTAATTATGGTTGTATGACAAATTGTTCGAATAAGTACGATATACCATGGTGAGTGAAATAAATTAATGAATCTGAATTTATTTAAAATTTCCATAAGTAGAATATCAAGCCATATCTCATTTTACGTAATTAAGTCTAATTAACTAACATTTCTCATATCTATGATATATTATGAAGCATTAATTAAAAATAAATTACGTTAATGCACGAAAAAATATAGTATAATGAACTCACTAAGATATAGTCACACCTATTAGATTAAAATTGTAATTAACTAACATATAGTACCATAGGGCCATTAAAATTAATCATGGTTGTATGACAAATTGTTCGAATAAGTACGATATACCATGGTGAGTTAAATAAATTAATGAATCTGAATTTATTTAAAATTTCCATTAGTAGAATATCATAACATATTTCATTTTACGTAAATAAGTCTAATTAACTAACCTTTCTCATATCTAGGATATATTAGGAAGCATTAATTAAAAATAAATCACGTTAATTGATGAAAAAATATAGTAAGTAGGAAACGGTATGAAAACATAGTTACAATAAATGTGCTAAACAACAGTAAGAAATGTCAATATTATCAATTAAGTCCATATCTCCCCTTTATATTTTGTTAAGTTATACATATATCCATTTCAAATGGGTCCAAAAAATATCAACATTAGGCTGACTTTCCCACCTGATATAAATGATATATTTAATGGCACATAAAAAACTGGTGCAACTATCCAAACTATCAACCACTAAGTGTACCATTGTGGTGGTTGGTTTCCAACATGTGGCAGCCTATTAAAATATGTAATAACTCCATCAACCAACCACATACATATGTTAGTATATATTTGGAAGGGAACATATTGTAAGGAGCTTGGAGACTGAACGAGGTCTGATATATGTTGGAGAACAGGTTACAAAAAGCATCCAGAAGACAAATCTTCAGGTGAAGCTGCATCACACTTGGACTTTCCATTTTAACGGTATGATCTTTAACTCAATAAAGAATAGGTAAACAAATCCATAATACATTTTTTAAGCTGAATGCCCTCATCTTTCAAATGTATGGGGAAATTTTCCCAAAACCTAGTACTGATTTTTAAATGGTATGTACTGATGTTAAAGAGTTTGGATTTTGATTGTCTATAGCACATTGTTAGTAATATGCATCACTGATCTGTTGAACAGTTGACATTAATTTATTTAATATAAGTGACTCATGTTGGCTGTAAAAATCACACAATCATCAAGATTATAGGGTAATACATATTCAACTGACTTAAAAGGAGAGAATCAATCTTAAGAAATGTGTATTATTGACTCCCAATATGGGTAAGTTTGGAATTAGTTTGGCAGTGTACCCAAAAGCTTCCATGCTTTTACATAGAATTTTTAAAAGTGATTTTCCATGTTTTTAAATAATGTGCATGAGAGGTAGTAATTATTGTGACTGACAAACTCCTTGAAGATGGCAACTAAGATTAATGATGGAATTTTTGTTAACATAGTATGCCTAAATAGGGCAACATTCTAACGTTCTGATAAGGAATGAAGGCCTTAATGAAATGAACAACGAAAAGAAACAATTAGCTACGCGGTTAACATGGTATAACAGTTAAAGATGTACCGGTCGACCGGTTATATAAGACCGGTTGAGAGATTTTCTCAACCGGTAGACACTGCCGAATTTTGTAAGCAGCATCAAAATGCATCCGGTGAAGTTGTAGGTCAACCACTTTCTTCCACATTATAATAGCTTAGAGCAAGGGAAGAGAATAGATTTGGTTTACGAGGAACCAAACAATTGTACCGATTGTTATTTTTTATGCTCATCAAGACCAACAACACCATCCCCTACCACAAAAAAGTTGGACAATCTGAAATATTGGTCTTGAACAAGGACCTCCAAAAGCACTACAACCTTAGCCTCAACAGCAGAACCATGTCTAGGAAGTTGAATTTAACTATTACTTCACTTGGTTGTCTAAGGTCAATATAAATTATGGTGCGTTTCTGTATAGATGTCAGACGTCGATCATTGTCTAACGCCATCTTTTTAGGGTATTGGTGTCGCATTTGCATTTTCACAAGTTATTTCCTCAACATAATGATTTTTAAGTGGTATTTAATGATTTTAAAAAGTATTGCTTATGACCTTTTAAATTGAAAATCATGGGGAAATTATCACGTGTGCAGTCTAAACCGGTTCTATAATTTCTCAAATTCTCAATTTGTATCAAAAAATGAGAATAGATGACGTTGTCGAATTCGGTTTATCTTCAAGTATGCAATCAATTGATACAAAAGTGATATGATAATTTGTTAAAGTATTATTGGGGCACTTTTTTACGTTATTTATGTAATGTAGATGATGCAATCGGTGAAGGAGAAAACAATCAAGCGGGAGTTTGAAGTGAAAGAGGAGGACGTCGTCAATGACGATGCATTTATCGGTGGCACTTACCACCTGGGTGGAAACGGTTTGAAAGAGAAGGTGTTGAAGGGTATTTCAGATGAAGAAGTCTACAAATTGCAATTCGATTGCATAGATGAGGCTGGAACATTTTACAACATGTTAGCAAAAGTAGCCGGATTTAGTATTCGAAAAGATGATTTGAAGCGAGACAAGAATGGAGATATAATATCTCGAAAGTGGGTGTGTTCTAGAGAAGGACAGCGAGCGACAAAGTTTATTGAAAATGACAAGCGACAGCGTGAGCCACGATCATTGAGTAGAGTTGGATGTGAAGCTGCATTTCGTGTAGGCTTGAATAGGAAAGATGGAAAGTGGATTGTAAAGGAATTTATAGGAGATCATAATCATAATTTGGTCGATGCTATCAACACACAATTCCTTCGGTCTCATCGAACAATAAGTAATCCAGATAAGGCACAAGTTGATGTTTTGCGTAAAGTAGGTGTTAAAACAACACAAATTATGGACTATATGGTCAAACAATCAGGGGGACATGAGCACGTCGGTTTCACACAAAAAGATATATACAATCACGTTGATGCAATGCGTAGAAGTGAAATTAAAGACGGTGATGCAGAAGCGGCATTGGCTTATTTGTGTGGAAAGGCAGAAATGGATTCTTCATTTTTTTATAAATTCAACATTGATGAAGAAAGTCGACTAGCAAATTTGTTTTGGGCTGATTCAACTGCTCGAATGGATTATGCGTGTTTTGGAGATGTCCTAGCATTTGACACAACCTATAGGACAAATGCCTATAAAAAGCCTCTAGTAGTGTTGGTCGGTGTTAATCATCACCACCAAACTGTTGTATTTGGTTGTGCATTATTGATAGATGAAAGTGTTGGGACATATGAATGGGTGTTGGAGACATTTCTTGAGGCAATGATGAATAAGAAACCCATATCTGTTGTAACCGATGGGGATAAAGCTATGCGTAAGGCAATCAAAAAACTATTACCCGATACGTGTCATCGATTGTGTTCATGGCATTTGCAACGAAATGCATTCACGAATGTGCATATTAAGGATTTCTCAAGCATATTTGCAAGGTGCATGTTCATGCGTGGGAATGAAGCAGAATTTGAAAAGGTTTGGCATGAAATGGTTGCAAATTTGGGACTTAATGAGAATCGTTGGGTGACCGAGATATATGGGAAACGTAAAAGATGGGCAGAGGCGTATTTACGTGGAAATTTCTTTGGAGGGATGAGAACCACACAAAGGTGTGAGAGTATGAATGCATATCTAAATAGATTCTTAAAAATTCGTTTGCGACTGTATGAGTTTGTACAACAATTTGATAGAGCCATAATGAGAATACGGCAAAACGAGGCAAAGGCAGAGTTCGAGTCGAACAATTCTTCACCAGTGCTTTCGACCAAACTATCCATAATTGAAAATCATGCTGCGACGGTATACACGAAAGAATCTTTCCTTAAATTTCGTGAGGAGATGAAGAATGCAGAGTTATTCTTTGTGGTAGGTCTTGTAAGTGATCATTCAATGCGGGCATACACATTATCTAAGTTCAGACACCCGAACTTAAATTGGGAAGTTCAATTTTGCCCGGATATTGTAACATTAAAATGCTCATGCATGATGTTTGAGTCAATTGGCATCCCATGTTGCCACATGGTGGTGGTTATGAAGGTGGAGCATTTGGAAGAGATTCCTCAGTCATGTATTATGAAGAGGTGGACAAAGTTAGCAAAGGTGTATACAAGATCAGTACAAGTGAATGAGACGGATAACGACATGGATCGGTTTGTACGATATGGTTCATTGAGTTCGATGTGCAACAAGCTCTCCTACTTTGCGTCAGATACGTCATCTTCATTTATAGAGGCCAAAAATGAAATACAAAATTTGACGGCGAGAATGGAGGAACTCTATAACTATAATTTGAAAGGGAAGAAAATAGCAGCAGATGGAGCGACAAGCAATAACCAAGTTCGTGATCCAAATATTGTGAAGACTAAAGGGAATCCAGGCAAATGGCAATGAATGTTCAAAAGGGAAGACGATGTAGTCGTTGTAAAAGAGTGGGTCACACAATTCGAAAGTGTCCAGAAGCTACAATCCCTCAAAATGCTCAGCCGGGTTATATGGTATGGCATATTCAATTAAAAATTGCCCCTAAGATTAATTTTGGTAGGTGTACTTAAATAAATGACTAACATAATTGTTTTGATGGCATTATGAGTACGTAGGAGGAAACTAATTTGTCTTCCCAATGTGACATTCAAATGGAAATGATGCCTTCAACAAATTCATCAGTTGACATTTTTGCAAGCATACATGTATGTACAATAGGCTTGTTATATAATTTCCAAACATTGATAACATCTAATTTAATAATAATTGACAACACTTAATTTTTGAAAAATGCAGGGAATGTTAGGGGAGCATTTGTCGAATGACCGATCTGACATGTACATAGATTGTGGTGAACTTAATAATGTAAGATCGGGAATAAAGAAACACTTTTGACATAAATTTGAGCTATGCATTATTTAATGATTAGGTTTAATTAATTGGAATGGAATTGGACAGCTGAAAATAACAATGGAATGTGCATGTGCAGATAGCAGGATTTCAGCAACATGAACAAAATATGACAACACCATGTCAAGGTGGGGATCCAAACAAATATCCAAATATGGTGGAAATGCAACCTTTTTTTTATTCCTTAACGGAGTAAGGGATGGTAGGTATTAAATCAGTATTTTTATTAGTTGACGTTATCGCTTCCAGTAATGTGTACTTTTAACTTGACTATTTAATGAAAAGTTTGAATTTTGATCAAGAGTCAAGTTGATTGATAGACTGCAATATCCTCTACATTTATAATTTAATTGATTACAAGTGATAAAATGATTGGTAAATGGAGAAAACGATTCATTTATATCATGTCGAATAAAACGGTTAATTATGCAGATTTAATTAAATTCAATTGTGGTTAAAGTTTGACAAATTAGGTGGTTATGAGTTAACTATAGGAAAGTAATCAATATGATGTGTAATTCATATGAAACAAAGGTGTCGGTTGAGGGAATTCCTCATCCGGTTGAGGAATTCACGTTGAGTTCTCCGGTTGAGGAATTCCTCAACCGGTTGAGGAAATTCATCAACCGGTTGAGGGATTTTTCCACCAGTGGCTACCGGTTGAGGAATTTTTCTCGACCTGTTGAGACAATTTCTCAACCGGTAGCCACTGGTGGGAAAAATCCTCAACCGGTCGAGAAAAATTCCTCAACCGTGAGACCTATCTCGGTTGAGGATTTTTTCCACCAGTGGCTACCGGTTGAGGAATTTTCTCAACCGGTTGAGACAATTTCTCAACCGGTAGCCACTGGTGGAAAAAACCCTCAACCGGTCGAGAAAAATTCCTCAACCGGTTGAGGAAATCCCTCAACCGGTCGAGAAAAATTCCTCAACCGGTTGAAGTTTGACAATTAGGTGGTTATCAGTTAACTATAGGAAAGTAATCAATATGATGTAATTCATATGAAATAGGTAAATTAAGTGATTTTACTCAAAATGGGTAAATCGTGGTTAGGTAATTTGTAATGCTAGTGTCCATCAATTTCAACCCTTTTAATTGAACTTAATGGTAATTTTCCGAATGTTTACGTAGTGAAATATTATTGGTACAACTCATACCTTTTTTGTGGACGGTAGTCGTACTCCTAAATTGCACAATAGCATTGCAAGTCTCGACCGGTCGATGAAACCGGTCGACCTACTCCATCAACCGGTCGAGACACTTTTAACCAGTGTCTACCGGTTGAGGAATTTTTATCAACCGGTTGAGGAATTTTCTCAGCCGGTAGCCACTGGTTAAAAAAATCGTCAACCGGTTGAGAAAATTCCTCAACCGGTTGAGAAAAATTCCTCAACCGGTAGCCACTGGTTAAAAGTGTCTCGACCGGTTGATGGAGTCGGTCGACCGGTTTCGTCGACCGGTTGTCGTTAGTAAAAAATATCCTCAATCGGTTGAGCAAATTCCTCAACCGGTTGATACCCATCTTCAACCGGTTGCCACTGGTTAAAAAACCATCAACCGATTGAGAAATTTCCTCAACCAATTTGCTATATTTGTGAACCGGTTCCCACTGGTCAAAGCATTCGTCAACCGGTTGAGACAATTTCTTCATTGATCAACCGCTTTGCACAACTTTAAAAATTGCTCACTCCCTTTAGAAAAATCTTCAATCACTCAATTGAACGCCGACACGGGGTCATTATGCATCCAAAATTGTTTGAGGTGGTTGGGACAAATCCTCAACGAGTTCACACTGCATTCATAGGGTCATTATCCATATGAGGAATGTTCTCAACCGGTAGGCATAATGCGTATGCCTATGAGAAGTGGACTTAGCTAAATCGTTGGACTGGTTCTTACGAGCTGAACGTCATTCGTCAACCGGTCTATTAATGTACTAACTATATATTGTTAGCATAGATAAATGAATATTTACAAATCTGATTAGGTTAAAGAGCGTACAAAAGCACACATGTCGAACATGAATGATACCAATATATTACAATTTCATTTTGCCTACCATATTGAAAGAAGAGTATTTGAATATTCAAATAAAAGGGCCTTAATCATTAATAATGTATGATCATCGAATCTCACAACTTCCCAATAAACATGACCATATGTGGAGATGGAAATGATAAATATTAGAAAAATAACAAATATCATAATAATAATTTTTTCATTGCTCGTGTCGACGTCTTTGTACAAACAATAGCCACAATGGTTTGTTTTTCTCTATTTCCCTCGTGTAAAACTAAATCACATGCTATTTCTCGACGTATTTTAGCAGAATTACAAAAATCGGATATCGTCATCGAATCACCATTTTTGAATCTCTGCATATGTCTAATGACATGCACTCCACAGTCCCACCTAAGAAAGAGAAAAGAAAAGCAAAACAACTTATTGAATGGTTGTCTAATTATACATCAGAAAAAAGAATATTAATGTGAGTTATGTATTCATACTAACCCATTATCTTGGGTCGGAATGGAAGGAGCCCAATCAATGGAGAATTGGAAGACATCTTTCCCTATGTCATACAGTTTGAAGAACGTCTGACAAAATTCAACCTAATTTATTTTGAAAGTGGTTAATAAATATAGAAGAGAAAAAAAAAACCAAATAAAAAGGAAAACAAAAAGGAGAAAGCATACCACTTTTTTCACACTCTTAAACCGGAACTCGTCCCGACTCTTCGATCGTAATGAATCCAAAATTTGGATATCAAAGTCTTTGAAGTCAATAATGCACAGATACCAATGACCAGGGCAATCGTCATGCATTGGAATAAATAGCTGTAAAGGTAGGAAAACAATATATATGAGTTGGGCCACAAAAAATATAGTATATTATAGGTGAAAATGATATCTACTCTAAATTTCATATATGCAATTAAACATTACAAATAATTACTAACCTTCTCGCAATCATCCAATTCGCTAATGTACTTACTCACGATGGATGTTTTTCTATCGAAAAAAGGTTGAGGACTCCCGTACAAAATCATTTGCTAATAAGAAAACATAATACGAACATTAGTATATTGTACTTAATATGTAAGTAAACAACAAGAGAAATATGAGCTTACTGAAAATGTCGTGGGAAGATAGCATCTTATACTTCGTATGCCTATGAATTGTCTTTCAAAATAATTTAGCTTTGAGGCTTCTAGATTTATTACCTGTTGTTGAACAATAACTTCAATAAATTTATTTAACTAATATAGCACGCATTTGATATAAATGGAGTAGGTACTTACAACATCCATCAAATTTTGTCTAGGACGTAAGCACTCAAAATCTCCACGAACTCCATGTTCATGACCAAAGTCAACAAGAAGCTCACTAAAATAATAATATGTTCAAACAAACTTGAATAAATTGGAAGCATATGAAGGCTAAAATTGTAACAACACATGTTGTGAATGTTCTAGACACGACAAACCTTTTTGACAATGCTCTATTGAAAACATAATCAGCGACAAGAGATTGAAGTACATTGAATGATTGAGTATCCACCACGTCTTCACGAATGGACATGGGGATTGACTAAATCGAAAACAAGACATAATTATTAACTATATATGTTAAGTATCAAAAATAAGAACAATGATATTAAACTATTTCTATTATACCTCTGATGCTTCACGTTTTACCATCTTCCTTAAATTGTGTACAAACGGGGAGACCTTGAATTTACTTGGTTTCCTCTCCCTTGATGTACGTGTTTTCATGACATGATTAGGATAACCACATAGTGCTCGTAATGGTTCCTAATATGGAAAATGTCATTAATATACATCTATTTACTATGTAATGGTTAAGTAGTTGTAAAGAAAATAATTTTTTCTTTTATATGATACATACCTTTCCATAATCTCTTCTACTCCTTTTGATTGGAAGTGGTAAAATATTTTGATTTTCGTCTGGAATGATATGCACTTCAATTGATGTAGCACATGCATCTTGATTCTTTTCATTCAAGTCCTCGGTGCATAACTTCTCATTTGACAAAGTGTGAAGATAATGTTCATTAACATTCATATTGTTCGTATCTTCCAAACTTCTCTCGCATGAGAGAATGTCATTCTTCGGTCCTTCCTCGTGCATTCTCAAAGTTTTTCCGCTTGATCTAAGGAAGAGACCTTTCACTGTAGTATAATTCTCCTCAAATTTAGCCAAAATTTGATCACAACTACTACTACTTGCACCATAAGCCATATCAATTAGTTGTGTCTTTAATTGTTGAAAGGTTTTATCCATCTCCATTAAGTTCCCACCATCAACCTAGTGATATATACGAACGTGATTAATAACATCATAATACAAAGGATCAATGCTAATATAGATAGTCACGATGAATATTGTAAAACACTTACTCGTTTAATAACATCTTTGTTTAGATTGATTACAAATTTCTCATCGTCCTCATTCTCACTCGCCATTGTCGTTGCATTTCCATCAACGCAATCCCTTATCTCATTTTCTATCACCCATATTTTGAGCTACAATATATTCATCAAAATATAATACATATCAGATTTTAAATCACTAAAAACTTAAATAAATAGTAAACGACTTTCAAAACTATAACTTACATTCTCATTTGCATATCCACCAAGTTTTTTCAATCTTCGTTTCCTGTCCAATACTTCATCATCTCCCCAAGCAGTAATCCGAGGAGAAGGTCGAGTATATAGCGGTAGAAATTTCTCTTCAAATGATATATGCTCGTGGTAGAATAACTACGAGTATATTTGACACAGATATATAGTTAATTCATAAATTATATTAAAACAAAATCGTAATTCACTATGATGTAAATTAATTACAAGGACATTACCATTAAAAACAATAAGCAACCGCAAACCCCACTTTGTTGTTTCTTCTTAAACTCTTCAATCCCGTGCACAAGATAGGACAACACAAATTCTGCCCAATTCATCTTCTTTATTGAATCGATGTCTTCCACAAGATGTAAGAAAGAACGATTCACAAAAAGCTTCATTGTTGGGCACAATAATGCACCCAACACAAATAATACAAAACGAACTTTAAAATCGTTTCCACCCTCTTTATCCTCCCTAATTTGATTTTCTAACATCACTAATGGCAATCGCCCTTTTTTATCACAATATTTTTTACATAAATCATTCTTATGGCCAACATCTTTGTTCATGCCAATCTTGAACCCTCTTGCCCTCAATCCCATAATAAATTCAACATCAATGGGGGATAATTTGATACAAGTATTATACAATTGTAACATATAAGTGTTCGGATTAAAACTATTTATCAACCAAAGACATAACCCATGATCAATTTTCCTACATCGAAGTTGCAAGAGGCTACCAAATCCTATTTCTTCTATGGCTGCCTTTTGCTTTGGTTCCAATTTTTCAATCACTCTAATGACTCGCTCAGGGGAGCATCGAGTCTGAAGATATAACTGAAAAGATACACAAACATCAAACATGTTTACATTAATATAATTTCCAACAAATACATAAGTAAAGAAATTAAATATTCATTACAAAAAAAAATTACCTTTGGAACAACACCCTTTTGAAGTGAATATTGTTTTGAACTTTCTTTGGACTTTGCTATGAAATTTTCTTTTTCTACTTTTGAAAGTGCATTCCACTTCTTGCCCAATTTTTTCCTCAACTACATTAATTGGTCACATAATTTAAATTCTAATTTTAAAATGTAATTATATTAGACATAGCAATATTATTCCTTACATCATCATTTATCTTCACTCCTTTATCCTTCTCTTTCATCATGGCTAATTGATCGTTACTACAAAACAATTTCAAACAAATTTAACAATAACAACCACAAAAAATA
Organism: Vitis riparia; assembly: GCF_004353265.1. Classification (NCBI taxonomy): domain Eukaryota; kingdom Viridiplantae; phylum Streptophyta; class Magnoliopsida; order Vitales; family Vitaceae; genus Vitis; species Vitis riparia. The sequence goes on from NC_048440.1 coordinate 22,444,724, forward strand.
CATTAAAAAACATATTATTTTACATATTTCTATTTTCCCTTACTAGTAATGTATCCAAGCGCCGATAGGCCTCTTTGGATTTTGAACAACTTCAAGACCATCGCGTTCGCTCCTAAAAATAAATCAAATCATTTAAGTCAATTTTTATAATATGATTTCGGATATAATAAATCAAACATACTTTCACCACCACATTATCTCAACATAAGTTTTTTTCACATTTCAATAAATTTTATTTTTATATCTTACTACAATCAATCAAATGCCAAATAAATACAAATACCATTACAACTACAACATCCTCCCTAAATATCTTTACATTTAAAATGATGACAAAATTAACATATAAATTTTTTTCAATGTTCAATAATCTAACCATCCTCTTTTTCTATAATGTAATCAATTCATAAATCTAACAAAAAACATGAAATATAATGGACACAATATTGTAAAACACATAATTACTACTCACATTTTTTTCCCTTTATATAGAACTCGCCAAATAATTAGGATACAAGCGCCGTTTGAGTAACAAACAATTGTGTCCTTCTCAGCTTTCTTTTCCTTAGTACTACACGCCCTCTTCTTCTTCTTCCAGCTACGTCTTCAATTCGGGTTTTTAAACCATTAAATTTAGAACCTGAAAACAACCCCTTACACCTCTTAAACAAAATATAAAATATGAAGAAAACACAACGGTTATGAAGATTCCACTAAAATTCTCCGTGTGAAAGAACCGAAATTATCCGTCTGACAAAATGCAGGGGTAGGGGGGAGAGAAAGCAAAAATTCAGAAAATTTACATAAAATCTTCGAGAAGAAGAATCTAGCAGAAAAATAGCTGACCTGGACATCGGGAGAAATGAAGTCTAAGACTCGGATCTTGGCACCGACCTCGCCCACAATCCTGAGCTCGCGGTCCTTGAGGGAGACTTCTTTGATGAGGTCAAGACGTCGGCTTGGAGGAGGTTGGCCCGGTTCACGACGATGGTGGTCTCCACCCACCTGTGAAGACGTCTTTGATCCTGGTTGACGGCGAAGGTGGTCTCCACCTAGCTGTGGAGACGTCTTTGATAAGGTCTGCGACGTCGCCCTCGAAGAGGTTGGCCCGGTTGAAGCCGACCGTGGTCTTCACCCAGCTGTGGAGAATCAGTGGAGAAAAACGGGAAAAGGGAAATGGGTGAGCTGAGGAAGTCGGCTATGGAGGATGCGTGAGACAGCCAGCTATGGACGGGAAGAAAGATGAGAGCGGGAAATGGGTGAGCTGAGGAACGGCTATGGAGGATGCGTGAGGAAGAGAGCAAATTTGGGGGGAAAAGGAGGAGAGATGGGGGAGAGAACGGGAGGGGGAGGTACCCGGTAGAAATTTTTTTTGAAATTTTTTTTTTTTCATTTTCATTTGGACGGCTGAGATTTAATCATTTTCATCCAATGGATGAAAAAAAATGGAGGCATGGTACCGAAGGAGGTATTGTAGAATTTCCCTTAAAACATATGTAAAAATATTAAAATTATTTTATAAATGTTCATATAAGTACGGTTATTTATCAAAATTTTATAAAAAATAAGTTTAAATTCCTTTAATATATTTATATTTAATTATTTTAAAAATTAAAAATATTTTTATTAAAACATGTTTTATTATATTTTAAATAAAAATTAAATTAATTTATATAAAATATTTTATTTGAGATTTTATTACAAACATGTGGTGATAAATTTTTCTATTAATATTAATTTATTTAAATAATTAAAAATGTTAATAATTTATCTTATCAAATTAATTTTAATTTATAAAATATTAGGACTTTATTATTATATTTTTATATTATGGCAATTTTTGAATAAAATTATTTTTTAATATTTTAAAAAATAAAAACATTTAAAATTATAAGAATAAAGAAAAATATTAAGAGTGAAGTGATAGTAAATTTTTAAAATAGGATTAATGAGATAAATATAAAAAATAGTTAATAACAAAATGATAATATAAATTTAATCTCTTACAAAAATATGGGTGAAATCTGAGCCATGAGATTGTCAAAAATTCAAATTAGATAAATTTTAATTTTTTTAAAAAAAAATTTCAAAAAATCTTCCAAAAAGTTCCACTACTTCACCCTCACACTCGATTGTTTTCACCAATATTTTGCCTCCAAACCGATATGTATGGATATTTTGCCAAACAATATTACTCTTTATTTTAAGAAAAATTTTAGCAGTTAGACTTCATAGGCCAATAATTTGAAATTTAGTTATAATAGTTTATTGGGTTTAGGATTAATTTAAGCGTCTAATAATTAGTATTAAGAAACTATTTTTTTATAAATTTTTTAATAATACCTCTATTTTGTGACATATCATTTAAAATGGATATATGATGTAACCAACATTTATTGTTATCATTATGTTGAAAACAACACGAGGTTTTTGAATTATTTATTCATATTCTGTTTAAGAATTTCCTTTTATTGAAATAATTCATATGTTCTTATTTTCAAAAAAATTAGTAAAAATCATTTTCAATCTTCCATTTAACAACTCAGTTAAATCTAGACAATTTAATATAAATATATATATAAAAAATTGAGCAAACAAAAAACATTATTGCTATAGGACTATTTGTGATTGAACAAGATTTTTCATTCCTTTTTAATACCATAAGTATGTTAAAAAGTATGATATACATATTGAATCAAAAGTATAAACTTTCAAGAAAATTAATTGTTAAATATAGTATGTTTGATTTGATGGAAGATCGTGAGTTCGAAACATCTCTTAGCATCTGTCTCTCCACATATGAGATATAAAACACTCAAATCAATATGATCAATTTTAATATCATAAATATGGTAAATAACATGATATACATATTGAACTAGTTTTAACTTTTAGGAAAATTAATTGTTCAATATGGTATGTTTGATTTAATGGAAAGTCGTGTGTTCCAATCACGTATGAGTAATTTTTTCTCCACATGTGGGATATAAAACGCACAAATCAATATGATCAATTTTCATGGTAACCAAACAAGTTGGTTAACATTTGTTGATCCTTTTAGCTTCTTCCCTTAGTTCCACTATTTATAACATGGGCTTGAACATATGGAATGGGTTAGGGTTTCCAATCATTTAAAGCTCTCTCCAATATTATTTTAATGGCTTTCACTTTATAAGATCTACTTTAATTAATAACAAACGTGTCCATATATTTTACATATACTAAAACCCCAACTAACCCTCAGACAATGAGTCTTGGGGTCAAGGGTTTTTATCTGCTTTTGGGCGGACCCCCACCAAACAAATATGGGAATTGTCGTTCAAATTTCAAAGGTCTTGGCTCAATGTCAATGGCTTATGAATTTGGAATCGACCCAATTGGGCTTCCCAAAGTAAATAGTGAGCAGCGAGTGATATAACCAAAGCACTTTGACAAAGCATATTCCAATGTTTTGATTCTTCATTGAAGTTGGATACCTCGAATGGATTCAATCCCAATTGGTTTGATGTGTTTTTCTATTTGGGTTGGGTTCAATTTTGTGTTTTTAGCCTTTTTGTTTTTGTCAATTTTTGTCTTTGATTTTGTCCCTCGGCGTCAAAATAATAATAATAATAAATTCATATTGGTTGATAATTTAAAACATCATTCGAGATTGAAAAGTTTAAAGGAAAGATAATAAAGAAAAAAATTAAAAGAATTTATAATTTTTTTATCTAATTGTAAAATTTAAAAATTGAGAGAGAATAAAAGAAAGATTAAATTCATGGATAATTTTCTCACTTTTATGTAAATTGAGAGAAAATCTTTCCATATTTTTTATTTTCATTTTCATTTTCTTAATTTTTTTTTTAGATTCAAAACAAAAAAAAAAAACTCATATTTCTTAATATTTGTATTTCATTTGTTTAGTGCTTTCAAATGACTAAATATGACCTAAAAAATTGAAGGAAGCAATTAATAAATTCTAAATGAACCACAAATTACATGACATGAAATTTATGTTGCAAAATTTTATTACTTAAAAATAATAAAGACTTATTTTATTTAATATTAGGGATTGATGCAACTTCTAAATAACATGTCGAATCTTAGAGTTGTTGATGAAATTGTCAACCCACAAAATCACTCGATTTATTAGTCATTTCTTGAAAATAACACTTATATTGGATTGGAAGTTAGAATGATTCATGAGAAGCCAAAAGTCAATTTTTTTATTATTAAAATGAGTTGTATTTGTTTAAATAATTTTACGAGATCATAAAAATATTGACTTAATATTAACTTCTTTTAGAAGTTTTTTTTTTCCTCTTATGTAATAAGTTATTTTAGATTTAATAAATTTTGATTCCACTTATATTACCCATTTTAAATTATAATTTTGACTTTGATTTCGACTTAAATTTTAACCTCTAATTTAGGAAAAACCAAATTGTTATCCAAACAAAACCTTATACTTTGTTATATATAGGCGATGGATTAGTTCAGGATTTTAAAATGCAAAATTAATAATATTAATTTTGTGTTTTATAGTGATTTTAGAAAATATTTTTAATATTTTTGATATTATAAATTTACCTTCAAAAAGCTCTAATTAAGGTAGAATAAATAATCGGAATAATCATTTATTAATTATTATTTAAATATAACTTCCCTCCCTCCAATTTTAATCCAAATTATTGATCATAAAAAAAAAATAAGAGGAAAGAAAGCAAAGGAAAAAAAATTATAATTAAATGGAAAATCAAACAAATATGAGAGTAAAGGGCGTGAAAGGCGGGAGAAGGCCTTTCAGGAGCTGAAAAGTTAGATAAAATGTGGTGGATGGGAGTAAATCGGGTGTAGCCCAAAGCCAAACAGCATCCCCATCATGGAGACCGTGGAAGCTTAGGTGGGAGGGCTTCCCATATCTCTTGGACTGGCTGGTGGAGTAGTACTCTCTCTCTCTCTCACTCTCTCGTATCTTCACATTCTCATCAGCTTTGCTCCCTGTCACGAATTTTGACTTTCCCGGCGTTTCTCGGGAAAAAGAAGAGAGAGAAAGAGGAAGCTCGGGGAAATTTGCAGAATGAGGGAAATGCCTCTGGGCTTAGATTCCTTGACGCGGTTTATTGCGCTCGCGTCCAGCTGGTGGGACAAGATCAATGATTCTGCTACCTGGCAGGACGGGATCTTCTACGCTCTCTGTGGTGCTTATGCCCTAGTTTCTTCAGTTGCTCTGGTACTCTTTCTGTTTCTTTGCCTGATTCTTGATTGTGTTGTGCATTGTGTTCCATCTGGTTGCTGAGAAAACGAATTTGTGAGTGCGAGGGGAAAGCGGAAGAGTTGAATGCGGCTGTTTGAGGTGGTTGCGAGTGAGGTTTTAGTTGATTGGATTGCGAACAGTACAATTCGAAAGTTTGTTTTGTTATTATTGTTGTTAGTTTTTGGTTTTGTAGCTTCTGTTAGTCTCTCGGTGATGAGGCGGAGGATCGGTGTTAGATTTGTTGTGCAGTTGATGAGCTTATTTGGATCGGGACTGCTGAGATTGTGTGTTGAAAGTGTTTGTTTAGGAGAGAGGACGATTGATGCAATGTATTGGATTTGTAGGAATAGTCAAGAATTGTTTTTCACTGCCGTGATTTGTGGAGTTGAGCTTGATTGTTGAGAAATCTTATGTTGTGCGGTTGACTAAGATTTGATTGATGTGCACTGCGCAGATTCAACTGATAAGGATTGAACTGAGAGTGCCAGAGTATGGTTGGACGACGCAGAAGGTTTTCCATCTTATGAACTTCATCGTCAATGGAGGTGAAATATAGTGTTGCTTGATATTTTGGTTATTTCTTTCTTGCGTGGATGTTTATTATTTGGTTTTTGGGCGAATTTGTGTATTGCAGTGCGGGCAATCGTGTTTGGGTTTCACAAGCAAGTCTTTGTTTTGCATCCCAAGGTAAGCTTACTGTTGTTTCAGGAAAGGATTGTTCCTGTTAAAGCATAACCTTCTTGTCCAAGTATTTTCTTGCTTTGGTTTTCTGTTTTTCTTTACTTGATATCATTGTATAATTAATATTTACAATTCTTTTTTCCATTCCAATTACTCATTTTGCTCGAGAGATCTGTAGGAGACCCTAAACTTTGAGGAATGCCATGATGTCACATGTCCTTTCAACTGTATGATGAAACACTACAGATCCATAAGAGAATAATTATCAACATATACCACAAAATTATTGTTTTAAAAAAGCTGGAGTAAAAGGAAATTTACAGTTATTCCCCTATCTTACAACTGAGACTGCAAGATAGTATTTTCAAACCTCAAAACCGGTCACATACTCTGGATAAGGGACTACTTTATTAGGAATGGCCAAATCATTTGATGGTCCACATGTTCTGATTTCCTGTTCCAAATAGTAAGGAGGGATTACTTTAACTCCAATTGCATACAGTTTCCTATTTATTTGGTGAAAATTATCCATGTTCTTATTTTCTTCATTAGAAATTTCTCATATGAAAACTCCAATATATGGGAATAATTTGGAACAAATTGACTACTGTTAGAAAAAACTTTCCTCTCAAGCACTAGGAGAATATGAGAAAACTAAATAGTTTGGGTCCAAAAGCAATTTTTATGTCATTAGTAAGTACAAGTCTTCTTCCTGAACCAGAACAACATCTATAGTACTGTAAAAAGGAAGATACTGTTTATTTTAGGATGTATTAAATGTATGAAAGAAATGGTGACAGAGGACAATCTCAGCAACAGGGTAAACGGGGCTCTTTAAAACTTCAGGAGTTTCTCTATTAACCACACATGTAACCCTGAAAATCCAGTTTTTGATAAAAGCATTCAAGATAACATGCAAGTACTCATGAATTTCAGCTTGATTATAACATGCTCAAGAGCCTAAAGATAAAGTTGAGGAATTTATGTTAAACTTACTCATCAATCGTCTGTTCGTTAATATCAAAGATGTCAAAGGTTTGTCCAAGAGCTTAAGTATGGATATCAGTCTGATATAAGTAATCCCTAGTGGTTGGTTTCCGTGGTTTGACAGAGTGTTGATTCATATGCAAAAATAGTGGACAGAAAATTCAAAAGAAATTGAGTAAAAAAAAAAAAAATCAGAAATAACTTAGGAAATGTAGTAGGCAGAGAGGAAAATGGTTGTGGAATTGTACATTGATTATGGATCAGCAAAGATGATCATGGAAATGTGCACTGATTGCTAAGATTTGGTTCAAATGGATGAGAAGAATGCCCATTTTTTAAGAAAAGGCGAGTCCTAACCAGTGAAAGCTATTTTTAATTTCAGTTTCTGTTTGGTTCTTTTCTACCATCTTTAAAGGTGGTCATCTCTACCTATGTGTCTGACACTGGAAGGTTGTGGCTGGTACCATTCTCCATTATTTTTCTTCCTACCAATTTGAAGCTCAATTTTGGTAGGTGGTTGTTTTGTGTTCCCGATCAATCAAGTAACTTTGTCTTCTCGAATGCCTTTCATTTATGAGGGTGCCATGCCACGGTTTTGGGAGCTCTTTTCAAAAGTCTGTGCACTGAAGTAATTTCTTTCATTGATCGCCATGGCATTTTGGTTGAAAACAACTCTAATGTTGTCTAGTGTTTCAAAGAGGGAAAAAGGCCATTCTTCAACATTTCTCATATTAGCCAAACTGTTTAATTCAAGAGAGTCAACCTTGTAAAAATGTCCAGATGCCTTCCAAAAGGCTTCTATGTAGCTTGTGATGAACTTGTGGCATCTGAATTTCTTCAAATTTTAGTTAGCCTGGCAAATAGTGTGGTTTGTAATAAGTGTTTCCCCTTTGGTACTCTGGCAATGTTCTGTTTAATCTCTAAGGGAATAAACTACTGCTCGGCACTGAGATTAATCCATTATAGTGGTTTACAAACTTTCACTGGAATAGATGGTACCACACTGTTTTCCTGCATCTTGTAGCATCTACAGTGCTCAAAGGCCTGTTTGCTGACAGCATGCATTTGCATCTTGAACCAGGTACTGATTTTGGTATTATTGGATCTTCCTGGACTTCTGTTTTTCTCTACATACACACTTCTTGTGCTATTTTGGGCAGAGATATATCACCAGGCAAGTAGAGTTCTTTTGATTATTTTTCTACTAAGGGTATTGGTATTTAAAATTTGTAAGGCTAATCCCTCACTTTGGTGAGCTACACATGCTTGTGAATGTGCTTTTATCCAGACTCAGGCAGAAATCCTGACACTTTCATCCATATTAATGGGCAGGCAAGAAGTTTACCAACAGACAAGCTCCGGATTTTTTATATTTCAATTAATGCGGCAATATACTTTATACAGGCATGCTTCATCTCTCATACTCTACCATACAGCAGGACCTTCATATAAAAAAAATATTAACTGGTCAATTCTAAGGATCTCTGGTATCATCTTTTAAACAGTTCTCTTTTGTTGGTACTCTCTCTCTCTCTCTCTCTCTCTCTCTCTATATATATATATATATATAGTGGAAAGAGGAATGGATATGAGATTTCTGGGAGACTTTCAAATAGAAGCTTTCATTGGTAGAGTTTGGACCAGAGAGAGGAGACACAACCATTTAGTTTTCTATCCAAATCCAGAACTCTTTTCCAATTAAATGTTTCCATAACTTGTTCAGTATAATAGACCAGCAAATCTCATTCATCAATCTAGACACTAAAGATTCTGCTTGAGTGGTGCACTATTTGGTTCTCCATTCCAGGAGGCATGCTGTGAATTCCTCTCCTGCCTGGTCTAGGCAGGAGGTAATGGAGGTGTGGTCTGAGGTTCCAACCTCCTAGCATATACAGCCTCCACTAATTTTGGACCTCTGGGAAAACAATATTTTATATTTTATGTTTGTGCTGGATTATTTTAAGTGAAACCTTACAAAAAAAGGTGCTGGAATCAGGTTTGTATCTGGATATACCTCTGGATAGATGACAACAGCGTTGTGGAATTCATTGGAAGTATATTTATGGCAGGTTAGGTGTTGTAACTTGCATCTATATATTCTATGCATTCATTTTCATTTCATTTTTGGAAATTGAGGCTGAAGTTGTCATCTCTCTTTGATTTATTATAATACTAACTTTCCTCATATTTTTCCAGTGATATCTTTTATAGCCGCGCTAGGTTTCTTGCTGTATGGAGGAAGGTGAGTCTTGTGAATCATTTTAATAGACTACTATTACTTAAGTAGTATCTCACGCAACCTAGATTATCTTAAGCCACTGGTATGTTATGCATGGTTGTAACTCTGTTTTTCTTGGGTATGTCATCTCCAATTCTTCCAGATTATTTTTCATGCTGAGACGCTTCCCAATTGAGTCCAAAGGAAGAAGAAAAAAGCTTCATGAGGTTTGTGCTTGTTTACTATAGTTTATCTGTTATATATTAACATAGCGGCTAGATTTATTGCTCATTGATGGATCTGCACATTACTTGAATTTTCTTCAATAGCATGAACCTGAATTTTCTACTATAAGTTCATTGAGTTTGGAATATTTTGATTTATCATAGAATAATACAATCCATTTACATAGATATATATGTATGTACATGTAGTATCTGCATGCATGCGCCTCTACAATATGTTTTTGTTTATTATAATATAGTGTTACACACCAGTATGAAAGTATGTGGATTTTGAAGCACATCTTGAATCAGAGTATGTGAGGTCTTCATTGGCCTTATATGATTAGCATCTGCCTTGGACTAAAAATTGGCATTTTTCTCAATGGATTAATCTCTGATATTCCTTGATCATTTACAATTTAAATAGGACACCACTTTGCAAGTTTTTCAATCGTGCACTGATTGTTTTCTTGATATTGATTGTTGCAGGTTGGATCTGTTACTGCCATATGTTTCACCTGCTTTCTTATAAGATGCTTTGTGGTAAGCTTCAAACTTAATTTTTTACTAGTTTTTTCAAGAAAAACCTTTCTCGTTCTTGCTACTGAGTTTTTCTAGAGTGCTGAAAGAAAGTAGTCTTTTGACTCTTTTCTATCAGTCCTATTTGATGGCATGAATCCTGATCGTCCCTAAAAACAAATTAATGATTTATTTTACTAGTATATCTTGAGGAAATACCCCCTCTCCCTACCCACTCTCCCTACCCAAAATACACATAAAAGAAAAAGAAACCACAGATGAGGAGTGGAGTTGAATCTTGTTTAGTTTTCAAGCAACAGTTTTGATGGGATCGCAAACAAATCCTGAAACTTGAGCTAGTCACTTCTATCTCAAAAATAATTACCAAAATTGAAAATTTCAAAATCGCCAATACCAAAATAGGGATTCTTTAGAGTACGTTTGAGAGTGATTTTAGAAAGCGTTTCTAACATTTCTAACACTTGAATAATAAAAATTTTCAAGTATTAGAAATATTAAAAGCGCTTCCTAGAATCACTGTCAAACGAGCTCTTAATGTATTTGATCAGTAGTTTGAATCACATAGAAATTAGAGTGAATTAGATATAAAGTCAAGACCAGAGGATATGTTGCAAGGTTGAGACAAATGAGGAATTTCTGATTTCACCACATATCAGTGTTCCAGTAGGAACTTTGATTTAAACAATTATCTACTTTAGACGTTCACATTAATTGGTACTGTGTGAAGAAGACTTGGGCCTCTTGCCGTCTTGCGTATAAGAGGATTGTGACATGGCTGAATCTTATTAGGTCTTGCTGCTGTCCTAAACATACGTGGAGTTTCTATACATGATTTTAACAAATTTTCAAAACTGCAGGTTGTTTTATCTGCATTTGATTCAGATGCATCACTTGATGTCTTGAGCCATCCGATCTTGAACTTGATCTACTACATGGTATTCTTCTAATCTCGTTGCTTGCAAACTTCCCTCTAGTCAGCATCTTGTACCTTTCTTTTAACTTTTGAATTACTATTTACTTAAAAAAAACAGCTGGTTGAGATCTTACCATCGGCTCTTGTGCTCTACATCCTGCGGAAGCTGCCTCCCAAGAGAATATCAGCCCAATATCACCCCATCCGTTAGAGCAGTGCATCTTCATCCCAACATTGTTATTCTTTTCCCCCTAGAAGTGTCGGTTTTTCATGGTCCCAGAGTTAGTTGCTACTGGAGTTGAGAAAGAGAACCAGAGCCAGAAAAAACAGTCCAGATGTATTATTCTGGTACGGCTCACAACGTCGGAAATTCTTTTTGGCATGTACATTATACATTGTTCTTTGCAGTTTGATCTGGGAGATGATTTGAATTGATTCCATCATGGGTGATTAATCCACCATGTAATCCTTGGCATGCGGTTTCATTTGGTCAAGAACACGTTAGAAAGGAAATTTTCCTGTAATTCAATTGTGGTAGGCGTCGGTTGATGTTTGTTTGTAGGGTTCAACATCATGTTGTGTGCTTAAGGTGGTCTCATATAAAAATGTATTTATTTTTTTATTTGCTGGTAACCGTGTTACATATTCAGTATAAATGGCAATCTTGGGATTACCCAGTTTTGTTTTCGGTATTATTTTTCTTCATCGAATTAGTAATTGGTCAGCGGCTACCAACTCAGAAACAAATTAGAAAAGGAACAAAAGAGACAAAGAAAATGAATTTCTGCGGTATGCTTGCCTAAGTTTCTTTTCATAACAATTGAATAGAAGCCATCCTATATACCAAACTAGAAACCTGCCAGTCAAAAGGGAATTGAATTACAAAACTCATCTCCAAACCCACACCTAGAATAGCATAATCACATATAAGTTAACCCGATATGTAGTCGACCACATAACGACTTCATAATGTGACCATGATTGCTATGCTGTTGAGAGTATATACTTTCATAAGAAGAAAAAAGGGTAAAGTCACGCAGAGTTTGGCCCTCCAGCTGTTTTCAGAGGTAGAGCAATATAGGGAAAAGCCCAAGCCCTTCCCCACCATGGTGGTGCTGATTAGTCTTGGTGAGCTCCCTCTGCAACTGGGGGCGCGAATCTCATGTTTGGATTCCGCGGAACGACGATGGCCTCATCTGCAAACATTGCTTTAATGAACTGTGGAGTTCTTAGGGGCCGACGACCTGTCATTCGCGGATACACATCTTCAAGAAAATAGTAGGCATGACCAGCAATCATACCCAACAAATGAACCACAAATAGGTCTTCAGTTCAACATGAGAATTTGGGCTATTAACAACAGCAAAACACAAGTTTCAGATTTAATTGAAATTGTTATGAAAAAAAACATACCAACAAATCAACCCAAGCACTGGCACCAACAAGGACAGAGAACCCCAAAAGAACCTGCAGGACAAACAAGAATGAAGTCAAACATCACATTGGTTGGAAGACCATTTGAGATAAACCCGAAGCCATAATATCAACTATGAAATTACAGTCATGGTTTGTAAGAGTATAAGGCAACCAAATAATACAAATAAAATTACTCCAGAATACAATCTAAAAAAATTTCTGCAAATTCAGATCTTTGCTCACAGAGACAGGAGCTGGCACTAATCAAATCCAATATAATCTATTAAGGCACACTCTTGTTCCTATACTCTTTGTTTATTTATTTATGTATCTTTGAGTTAAAGGCAATATGGTTTGGGTTCCCATGGAGAATCCTAAGGGCTTGGCCATGGAAGGTTCATTAATTATAAAAAAAAAATGGTTTGTGCATCCATGGTTTATTTTTTTGTAAGCATGTCAAGGGAATCACAGAGAAAAGAAGTAAAAACCCCCCACTTGTGGCAGGACCGATGCTTTATCTTATTAAGGACTCTCTTAGTGGAACAGCTAAGGGTTTGTTTGGAAAAGTTTTTTTTTTTTTTTTTTCATAAGAGAATGTATGGAAAGTGCAAAAACTCACAAGAACACACTGGAAGTATACAATGAGCTTGTTTGGAATTTTAGAAACAATTCTCAATTATTTTCAAGAACAAAATTTTGTATGGAAACTCAAATATGCAAAATAGTTTTCTCAATTTATTCTCTAGAAAGTTTTGTGCACTTCAATACAATATGAAATTTCTCAATTTATTTTCTATAAAGTTTTGTGCACTTCGATACAATAAGAAATTTCCCAAAGTACTCCCTATGACTATGTTTGGTTTCAAAAAAATTTGAGGGAAAATGCAAGGGAAAAAAAATAGAAAGGAAGAGAAGAAGGAAAGAAAAAAATAAAGAAAATTAAAAATAGATTTAAAGTCAATAAATTATTTTATATGTCATTTCAAACTCATTTCACTTATTTTAACTCTTCCATATAAAGATTAAATAATTTAAAAATGCATAACTTTTTAACTAATTTTAATTATATTTGAATTTCTTTGATATTTTTTATAATACAATCAAACACGAGAAAATCATTTTCTTTAACACTTTTTTCTCTACGTAGTATCTTTCGGGAACCAAACTTTAACTTATAATTTCAATTGTTTCTCATAACACTCTACAAAAACACTTGAAAACACCTCAAATCTATTTTAAAACACACCCTGTTTCGAGAATGAATTTTCAGATACTGTTTCCTCTAAATTTTTTTGCCAAATGTGTGTTTTAGAAAATGGTTTTTAAAAACAGTTTCCTAACAGTACTAAGAGTGTGTTTGGCAGCGATTTTAGGAAGTGTTTCTAGTATTTCTAACACTTGAAAACTTTTATCTTTCAAGTATTAAAGATGATAGAAACACTTCCTAAAATCATTGTCAAACATACTCTAAAAGTGCGTTTGGTAATCATTTTAGAAAACGTTTATAACATTTCTAATACTTGAATAATACAAATTTTTAGGTGTTAAAAAAGGTTAGAAACACCTTTTAAAATTACAGCCAAATGAGTGTTAAGAGTGCGTTTGGTAGTGATTATAGGAAGTGTTTTTAGGCTTTATAATGCTTGGAAATTTTTATCCTTCAAGTATTATAAAGTCCAGAAACACTTCCTATAAACACTACCAAATGCACTCTAAGCAAGAACTGTGCCCAATAAGTTATTACCATGAAGCTCAAAAGAACAACCTACCAATTGAAAATGGATGGCAAAACAAATTTGTTCTCAAGCTTTTTTGTATTCATTTATTTATTCCAGGGTAGGCAACCTTTCTTTCTTGCCCCTTTTCCAGCTTTTTCCAGATATTGAAGCTGGATAATTTCGTATAAGTAAAGATTCCTAGAATAAATTTATAACGTTACTCACTACACATAAATTCAGGATTTTGACAAAAGAGTGCATATTCAAGTAAATTTCTGAACAGTGAAAGAACACTAAAAATGGCAAGTATACAGTATATGGGAATAGAATAGTTTGAAAAGGTAGAATAATAAAAAATTGAAGCTCACTCACCCATGGAAGGTAGGCTGCTGTGAAGGTAAAGAGGCCCAAGAAACTCATATGGATAAAAGGATTTTGCTTGCTCCACACATAAACCTGTACAACAGGCAAAACAGAGTAACAAGACATCCAAAACAGTTGTTGCCCAATGACTGTAACCAATAAAACATCTTCTATGTGTGAGCAAAGAAAAATTAACTAACCATCATGAATGTCAATGAATTGCTCAGGAATATAATTTTTGCGAATGACTCTGATACATATGGTATCATCCCCCCAATGAGAACAATCCCCGTTAAAACAGTGGCACCAAATAAGAGCATGTAAAAGAAATCGGCGGTCCTTCCCCTGAAAGAGTTCTCTTCAAGAAGTTTGCAGTATCGAGCAAGAAAGAACATGTGGAACAGAAAGTCCAAATCTGGCATAATGAAAATGAAACCATATTAGATGTCAAGTGTTGAATGAACAAGAACTAAGTTAAGTCAGAATTCAATGGATCAATATAATTATAAATATGGAAATGGATATCTTGATGAAAAAAAAAAAACGAATGTGCCTCTTTTGAACTGGTATGCCAATACAGTTAAAGAAATCCTATTATCTTGGCAAGGAAGATTTGTGGGGAAAAAGAGAGAAAAGGTTTGGAGAACTGCCCATTATGCCTTTTTTGGACTAATTGGCAGGATAGTAACCACATAACCATTGAAGGGCTGGAGCATCATTTCAATCTCTTAAAGCCTCTCTTGTTTAAACCATGTTCCTTTGGTGCCATCCATTCATGGATGTCGGTCCCTTATCCGTGTTCAATTCCATAGGTGATGGGAAACTCCTTAGTGTTTGATGCCTTGTGGGTGTATTTTTCTCACTTCTTGGCATCCTTTGTCTATCCCATAGATAAGGGTTGTGCCCTTTTTTTTTCATAGGCATTTTTCCAATAAATTTCTCATTGCCTATAAAAAATTAAATAAAATTGAATATGTAAATGCATTCATGAAGAATAATGAAACCATAGAAGCTTAAGAGATCCATAACTAAGGACAAACATCCCATATCAAGAAAAAGAAAAAGAAAAAGGGACTATAACCACCTAACTTTTGACGGTGTGGAGCATTAGTTCAATCCCTTAAAGCCTTTCTTGTTTCAATCATGTTCCTTTGGTGTCATCCGTTCATAGACGTCAGCCCCTTATTGTTGTTCAATTTCGTACATTGGTGGGGAACTCCTTAGCATTTTGGTGCCTTATGGGTGTATTTTTCTTGCCTGTTTATGTCCTTTGTGTACCCCATGGACACGGGTCGTGCCCCTTTTTATCTTAGGCACTTTTCTAATAATTTTTTCTTTGCCTATCAAAAAATAAAATGAAATCGAATATGCAAATAAATTCAAGAGGCATAATGAAACCCTAGAAACTTAAGAGATCCATACCAAAGGAGGGACAGCCCATTTCAATAAAAATAAAGGCACAAAGGGATTGTTGGTTGCTTATAGCAGTTCTCTGAGAATGACATTACACTTTTTTTCAATAAGCAACTGAAGCAAAAATCAATATAAAGAAAGCACCAGAAAAAGGGCTGCAAGGTACAAATGATATATGCAAAGAAGGCCATTGTATTTAACCAACATAGCACAGAAATGGATAAAGATCCAAGGCAAACAAGTTACCCATTTTCCGGAAGTACAGGAAATTGGTGATAAGGCGCCATACTTCATACTGCTTAACCACAAGTTTAGGGTTCAAGTACAAATTATAAGGAGATATGATCTGCAAGAAAAGTATTTTACATCATCATTGATCCAAAATAACATAGGGACTCTCTTTCAAAACTTCCAATTCCACAAGTTTAGGGTTCAAATTGAAATTATAAGGAGAAATAACCTACAAAAAAAAAAAAAATTTAGAAACAATCATCATTAATCAAAACAACAAAGGAACTGTCTTTCAACATTCTCAAATTCTGCTTACCCTTCCAGACATTAATAATTGAATATTTTCTGCTTACAAATTTTAATTACAAACAAACACTAATTGCAGTGAAAATTTGAGATTTTCCCAGCGTCAGCTGAAGAAAGACAAAAAATTTCCCCAGGTTTCCCAGTAAAATACTCAGTGATAAATGGAATCTTGAAGAAAACTTTACTGGATCCTTTTCCAGGAACAATTTTCCATCGAAACAAACAGGGCCGAAAGTAGAAAAACATAGAACGACCCATAATCCGCAGAAAATTAAAACCCCAAAATTTATCAAAATTGAAACAGGCCCATTTGAAAATCATTCAAATTTAGCCAAACCCAATTTCCAAAAATCAAAACCACCAAGAATTGAACATCGAAAACAAAAACCCTATCAACCCTCCACACAAGGGAATAAACAAGAATAATGCACACCGATACATCGAAAAAGCGTGAAAGATACAGAGGCATACGTCGAGAGAGCAACCGATGGTGGTGACGATTGCGGCGGTGAGATAAGAGCGGGTGATGATTGGCATCTGCTTGTACCATTCTTCAACGACTTGAGCCATTGTCCCCTCCTATTATTTCTGATTTACAACAAAACCCTAATCCCAGAGAAGAAATCTAGGGCAAATTTTCGAAAAATTTTCAGCTTCAGCGGATCGATACAAGGGGTTTTACAGTTGCAAAGAAAGATTGTGGAAAATAGGAGCTGGGAATGGTATCGTTCGCGGCTGAACTTTTGTTCCAAATAACAATACCAAACCAATGACAAAGCGCGTGAAAACACACGCACCAATCACCTAGTTTTAAGTTTTTAACAGAGAATTTCTTTAGAAGTAGTTCTCAAAATAGTGGTTTTAGTCAAAGAGCAAATTTCCATGGAAGCCATTTTATAAAGAATTAATTATTAGATATAAATAAAAATTATTTTCATAATATTTTTAATAATAAATTGAATAAAAATGATTTTTCAAAGAATACTTATTAAGTATTTTTTATGATTTTAAAATTATTTTGTTCACACTAGCTTTAGCCATATTTCAAGATTTTTTTTTTAAAGTAATTAAACAAAATTTAGAAAAATTAAATATTGTGTACTAGATTATGGAAGAAACTACTAACAATGTATATACAATGAAACCATTTTATTATGAAGTCGTGTTTCAAAATGTGAGGGTTTGTGAATCAAAAGTGGATAATATTTCCACAAGAGGAAATTGATGTTTTTTTTTTCATGACTTATTATAAAAACAAACAATGTAATACTTAATACTAAGTGTTGTTTAGTTTTAACTTTTATTTAGAATTAAGTAAAAAAAAAAATACCATTAAAGTAAATTATTTCAAATAATATTAGAGTCGATTATCGATCTTGATATTAAAGTCTATTTGTTTGGTTCATCGTGAGGACATAAAAAATAAATTATATATTTAAGAAGTAATATATCATCACACTATCAATATTACTTATTTAGTTAATATTTTTTGAATTTTTTTTCTTTTTTGGCCCCATCATTTCTAGCATACATGATAATCAATTAAAATTTCAAACTTTCCCAAATTTCCTTCTTGTTTCTTTTCCTTTTCCTTTCTCTCAAACCAAATAGACTATGTAACCAAAGGAAAAAGGAAGAAACATATTTATTAGGAGAGTATTCACACTAAAGTTGATCATTGAATTTTTCAACTTCTCATGTTGATATCACTCCTTATCTTTAGACAAATGGTCCCAAGCTTGGCTAAAGGAGGAGGGCATATGCTTAGCCGGTTGGGACAAACACATTTGCCTTGGTGAATGTGCCCTCTTTGTCTTCACATTTGGTCCCAATTGTGTACTTTCCAACTCTTTGAATGTGAAATTTGTCATCTAATTCCTCTTAAATATTCTTCTTCCATAACCAATCTTTTTTTTTACTTGGAAAATGCTAAGCAACCTATTCAACAATAAACCGGATTAAATATATATGATGAAATTTAGATTATTGAATAAGCATATAAATAAATAAAAGTTAAATATAAGGATAAAAATATATGAAGTTAAGATATAAATAATAAAACTTAATAATATATACCTGATACCACTTGGTTAGTGGTATCTTTTTCGATAGGTATTGAAAAATTACACTTTTATATTGTAGTTAGACCCTTATGATTTTTCTCATCTTTTACTTGGGCCACTATAAGAATTTAGTAATTATATTGAAGTTAAGTTACCAATTAAACTAAAAACTTATGTTAATGTTAGACAATCGGTTAAGTATTATATATCGTACCAACTTATTTAGATTAAAACTCAAAACTTCGTCTTATGGATAACTTTATTTTGAGGTTTGCATTAAACTTTTAATTTATCCACGTTAGATTTTAGTAAAGTCTCAAAGAAAAGAAATCAAGTAAAATGATTTTCTTATATAATGAAAAATAGGAAAGAAATTAAATATAATTAAAAATTAGTTCTGAATTTATATATTTTCAAATATTTAATTTTAATATAAAAGAGGAACAATAGGTGAAATAATTTTTAAAAAGTATTTAAAAATAATTTATTAACTTTAATTTTTTTTATTTTTCTTCATTTTTTTAAAAATTTCTTATTATATACATCATATTAACTTTAAATTTAACATATCGCTTTAAGAATATCGTTTTTAAACAACTTTTTTAAAGTTACATGTGAGTTCAATTACTTTGATAAAATTATGACCATGACTTCTTAGTTATATAATAAGACTTCAATGTCAGAATAAATTAAAAACTTAATCTTATCAACTTTTTAATGTTGTGAAGAAGGCTAAATATTCTCTTAGTTTACATGTGACAAGTACTAGAACATGGAGGAGAATCCCAAGAAGGTAAATGTTTTCACTTTATTTTTAAAAACAAAATGGTGCGAAGATTACAACATTGCAATGACTAAAAACAATGTATATAGATCTTGAAATTACATCTATCTATGGTGCAATCTTTGGCTCAAGATAGACTAATAGTCCTTGTTGAGGCATTGGCATTGGATCCCTAGTGATAACATCCTCACTGTTGGGTAGTTTCCATCTAAATTGGGTGATTAAATAGTGAATTGAGATTAAGGATTCAATCCTCACAAACTCATTTCCTGGACAAATCCTCATTCCTCCTCCAAATGGAACAAAATTGTAAGGTGGGATTGATGTTTGGTTATCGAATCGAGCCGGGTTGAACTTCCATTGATCTATAAAGATTTGATCATCCATATGGGTTGGACTTGTAGCCCAGAACACCTAATCAATAAACATGAGAAGTAGATGATTAGTTGATATAACTTGTGTTAACACAACCACACATACAAGTGGAATATACCAACACTCAAGAATCTATTAATCAAATAAAGATAAAAGAATTTCACAACTTTTATTCTTCCATGAAACCTTAATTATAAGATAGTTAATTATGACATGGCTGATAGACTTGTTATTCAATAAATAACAAAAAAAAAAAAAAACTTCAAATCTTATGAGTTAATCGACTAGTTCAATTTGTGACATCCTCTATCTAATATAACAAGATCATAATCTAACAATTTGATAACTTGTATGTTTGATGAGCTCATAAAAATAATGGTAACTTTGACTTACTTGCCACCCTTTAGGAATCAAGTAGCCACCATACTCAAAATCTTTGAGGACTTTCCTGAAACCACCAAATACGGGAGGGATGATTCTCATAGTCTCCATTGCTGCTTTCCATGTGTGTTTCATCTTAGCAAGATCATCCCAATTGAGAAGCTCTCCAGAAACTTTGGTCTTTGCTATTTCTTCATGTTCTGCAGATGAGGAAACCAATTATCACAATACATCAATCCTTAATTAACATATGATCAAACACAATTGCATCTATGGCTATATATATATATATATGTATATGTACGTATGTATGTATGTATGTATGTATAGACTCATCGGATATCACAATGGCTTTACCATGGACAATAGCATCATAAGCGACCGGGTCTTTCGCTAGGAACCATAGCAGGAAAGTTAAAAGGCTTGTTGAAGTCTCATGTCCAGCAAACATGACAACAATAGCATTATCCAAAATCTCTTCTTCGGTCATTGTGCTCGTCTCATCTGGACTGCTTTGGTGCTGGATGTTGAGCATGCAAGTGATGAAATCATCCTGTGGGGAAGCTTGCCCTAGCTCCATTGCTGATCTCTTCTCGTGTATGAGCTCACTAACCACTCTTCTGATCCTTCTGCTTGCTTTTAGGCCATTACTGAACCGAGTGAATGGCAGATTTATTGGTACAGACCATAGGCCTTGTGTGAAGAGGTGAAAATCATGAATTAGCATCTCCCTATCCTTCCCTTGTTCTAGACCAAATAGAAGAGAGCATATGATATCAAACATGAGCTGCTTCATCATCGGATAAACCTGCAGGATCAAGAAAAGTAGCACTACTTCCCTCATTAGCATTAACACAAAATTAGCTAATTAATGGGTCGAATTAAGGCTTACCTTGACTGTTTGGTGGCCCTTCCAATTCATGTCAAGATGTTGCCTAACCACTCTATCAATCTTCCCAACATACTTCTTCAAGGATTCAGGCTTCAAGAACATCCCAATTGCACCCCTTACTCTTCTGTGATCTTCACCTCTCAACTCTGTCAAATTCTTATCCCCCAATATCCTTCTAATAGGCTGAGGTTGCTGGTTCGCCAGAATCACCCCATCATTAGTGAATATGAACTTGTTTGAAGCTGCCCCACTGAGAAGAACAGTAGGAGTCCCAAAGAGGCTGAGCTTGGACACTGCCCCATACTTCTGAATTCTACTTTGAAGCCATTTTTCACCTGTGTTTTTTCTCAGAGCATGTAAGAAGCTGAAGCTTTGGCCTATGATGGGGATGCCTAGAGAACCAGGAGGAAGCTTTTGAGATACCCCCCTTCTTTCTTTAAGAAAAAGTATGATGAAGATTGGAAGAAGGAAGATCAACAGAAGGTTGAAGATTGACATTGCAGTACTGTTGATGGAGGAAGGACATGAGAGACACAAAAAGTGGTGAAGCTTTTGCAGTCCAAAAATGTTTATTTATTATGATATCCTCTGTGCTTTCGATTTGAATCTGACCATTTTTTAATATGATGTATAATGTTTATGTTAGTGTCCTCTTTTTATTTATTTATTTTCTTGCTATTGTTTTTGCTGTCTATCACTTGTCTCTTTTGTTTGTTGCTATATATATATATATATATATATATATATATATATATATATATATATATATATATATATATGTGTGTGTGTGCGCATTTTTAATATGTTGTATAATGTTTATGTTATTGTTTTTGCTATCACTTGTCTATGTGTATATATATATATGTATATGTGCGGGGAGGGGGGGGGGGTTAAAAATGTTTTTTAAAATTTATTGAACTAACTAATTTTTTTTTAAAAAATACTTTTTATATTAAAAATGATTCCTAAAATCATTATCTAATAGATTATAAAAGAACTTTTAATAATGCTTCTACTTAAAATATTTTTAAAATAATTATTCGTCAAGTATTTCTTCAAGAACACCTTCGATTTTACTAATCCAACTGTTAATGAATTTCTTTAGAAGTAGTTCTCACAATAGTGGTTTTAGTCAAATAGCATATTTCTATGGAAGCCATTTTATAAAGAATTAATTATTAGATATAAATAAAAATTATTTTCATAATATTTTTAATAATAAATTGAATAAAAATGATTTTTCAAAGAAATATTTATTAAATGTTTTTTAGGATTTTAAAATTATTTTGTTCATACTAGCTTTAGCCATATTTCAAGAATTTTTTTTTATTTAAAAAAAGGTAATTTAAACAAAATTTAGAAAAATTAAATATTGTGTACCACTTATTGATTATGGAAGAAGCTACTAACAATATATATGCAATGAACCCATTTTATTATAGAGTCGTGTTTCGAAATGTGAGGGTTTATGAATCAAAAGTGGATAATATTTTCACAAGAGGAAGATGTTGTTTGTTTTTTTTTTTTTAGTTTTTTGCTAAAAGTAATTTACTTTCAAACTTTACATTATTTGTTTTTTTATGACTTATTATAAAAACAAATAATCTAATACTTAATATTATGAAGTACCGCTTAGTTTCAACTTTTATTTATAATTAAATAAAAAAACAAATACCATTAAAGTAAATTATTTCAAATGATATTAGAGTAAACCATCAAACTTGATATTAAAGTCTATTTGTTTGATCCATCGTGAGGACATAAAAATAAATTATATATTTAAGAAGTAATATATCATCATACTATCAATATTACTTGTTTAGTTATTATTATAGTTTAATTTTCATCTCAATGTCAACAAACAACTATTCACATTTAAATTAGTTATTTCAATGGAAAAATTAGAAATTAATATTTCTCAAAAAAAATTCTTTTTTTTTTTTTGGCCCTTTCATTTCTAGTATATATGATAATCAATTAAAATTTCAAACTTTCCCAAATTTCCTTCTTGTTTCTTTTCATTTCTCTCAAACCAAATAGACTATGTAACCAAAGAAAAAAAGAAGAAACATATTCATTAGGAGAGTGTTCACACTAAAGTTGATCATTGATTTTTTCAACATCTCATGTTGATATCATTCCTTATCTTTAGACAAATGGTCCAAAGCTTGGCTAAAGGAGGAGGGCCATATGCTTAGCAGGTTCGGACAAACACATTTGCCTTGGTGAATATGCCCTCTTTGTCTTCACATTTGGTCCCAATTGTGTCCTTTCCAACTCTTTGGATGTGAAATTTGTCATCTAATTCCTCTTACATATTCTTCTTCCATAAACATCTTTTTTTTACTTGGAAAATGCTAAGCGTTTCCGACAATAAATCGGATTAAATATATATGATGAAATTTAGATTATTGAACAAACATATAAATAAATAAAAGTTAAGTATAAAGGTAAAAATATATGAGATTAAGATATAAATAATGAAACTTAAAAATATATACGTGATACCACTTGATTAGTGATATTTTTTTCGATAGGTATTGAAAAATTACACTTTTATATTGTAGTTAGACCCTTATGATTTTTCTCATCTTTTACTAGGGCCGATTATAATGATCTTATTAGATACAAGAGCCACTATAATAATTTAGTAATTATATTGAAGTTAAGTTACCAATTAATCTAAAAGCTTATGTCAATGTTAGACAACCGGTTAAATATTATATATTGTACCGACTTGTTTAGATTAAAGCTCAAAACTTCGTCTTATGAATAACTTTCTTTTGAGGTTTGCATTAAACTTTTAATTTAATTATCTATGTTAGATTTTAGTAAAGTCTCAAAGAAAAGAAATCAAATGTGAAGTAAAATGATTTTCTTATATAATGAAAAATAGGAAAGAAATTAAATATAATTAAAAATTAGTTATGAATTTATATATTTTCAAATATTTAATTTTAATAACAGTAGGTGAAATGATTTTTAAAAAGTATGTAAAAATAATTTATTAACTTCAATTTTCTTTTATTTTTCTTCATTTTTTAAAAAATTTCTTATCATGTACATCATATTAACTTTAAATTTAACATCTCGCTTTAAGAACTTTGTTTTTAAACAACTTTTTTAAAGTTACATGTGAGTTCAATTACTTCGATAAAATTATGACCATGACTTCTTAGTTATATAATAAGACTTCAATGTAATAAATTAAAAACTTAATCTTATCAACTTTTTAATATTGTGAAGAAGGCTAAATATTCTCATAGTTTACATGTGACAAGTACTAGAACATGGAGGAGAATCCCAAGAAGGTAAATGTTTTCACTTTATAGCTAAAAACAACATGGTGTGAAGATTACAACATTGCAATGACTAAAAACAATATATATAGATCTTGAAATTACATCTATCTATGGTGCAATCTTTGGCTCAAGATAGACTAATAGTCCTTGTTGAGGTATTGGCATTGGATCCCTAATGATAACATCCTCACTGTCAAGTAGTTTCCATCTAAATTGGGTGATTAAATAGTGAATTGAGACTAAGGATTCAATCCTCACAAATTCATATCCTGGACAAATCCTCATTCCTCCTCCAAATGGAACAAAATTGTAAGGTGGGATTGATGTCTGGTTATCGAATCGAGCCGGGTTGAATTTCCATTGATCTATAAAGATTTGATCATCCATATGGGTTGGACTTGCAGCCCAGAACACCTAATCAATAAACATGAGAAGTAGATGATGAGTCGATATTACTTATGTTAACACAACCACACATATAAATGGAATATATCAACATTCAAGAATCTATTAATCAAATAAAGATAAAAGAATTTCACAATTTTTATTCTTTCGTGAAACCTTAATAATAAGATAGTTAATTATGACATGACCGACAGATTTGTTATTCAATAAATAACAAAAAAAAAAAAAAAAAACTTCAAATCTTATGAGTTGATCAACTAGTTCAATTCGTGACATGTAATGGAAATAATATTGGAAACTTGTATGTTTGATGAGCTCATAAAAATAATGGAAACTGTGACTTACTTGCCACCCTTTAGGAATCAAGTAGCCACCATACTCAAAATCTTTGAGGACTTTCCTGAAACCACCAAATATGGGAGGGATGATCCTCATAGTCTCCATTGCTGCTTTCCATGTGTATTTCATCTTAGCAAGATCATCCCAATTGAGAAGCTCTCCAGAAACTTTGGTCTTTGCTATTTCTTCATGCTCTGCAGATGAGAAAACCAATTATCACAATACATCAATCCTTAATTAACATATGATCAAACACAATTGCATCTATATATGTATGTATGTATGTATGTATGTATAGACTCGTCTTTATATGATACAGGATATCACAATGGCTTTACCATGGACAATAGCATCATAAGCGACCGGGTCTTTTGCTAGGAACCATAGCAGGAAAGTTAAAAGGCTTGTTGAAGTGTCATGTCCAGCAAACATGACAAGAATAGAATTATCCAAAATCTCTTCTTCGGTCATTGTGCTCGTCTCATCTGGACTGCTTTGGTGCTGGATGTTGAGCATGCAAGTGATGAAATCATCCTGTGGGGAAGCTTGCCCTAGCTCCATTGCTGATCTCTTCTCGTGTATGAGCTCACTAACCACTCTTCTGATCCTTCTGCTTGCTTTTAGGCCATTACTGAACCGAGTGAATGGCAGATTTATTGGTACAGAACATAGGCCTTGTGAGAAGAGGTGAAAATCATGAATAAGCATCTCCCTATCCTTCCCTTGTTCTAGACCAAATAGAAGAGAGCATATGATATCAAACATGAGCTGCTTCATCATCGGATAAACCTGCAGGATCAAGAAAAGTAGCACTACTTCCCTCATTAGCATTAACACAAAATTAGCTAATTAATGGGTCGAATTAAGGCTTACCTTGACTGTTTGGTGGCCCTTCCAATTCATGTCAAGATGTTGCCTAACCACTCTATCAATCTTCCCAACATACTTCTTCAAGGATTCAGGCTTCAAGAACATCCCAATTGCACCCCTTACTCTTCTGTGATCTTCACCTCTCAACTCTGTCAAATTCTTATCCCCCAATATCCTTCTAATAGGCTGAGGTTGCTGGTTCGCCAGAATCACCCCATCATTAGTGAATATGAACTTGTTTGCAGCTGCCCCACTGAGAAGAACAGTAGGAGTCCCAAAGAGCCTGAGCTTGGACACTGCCCCATACTTCCGAATTCTACTTTGAAGCCATTTTTCACCTGTGTTTTTTCTCATAGCATATAAGAAGCTGAAGCTTTGGCCTATGAAGGGGATGCCTAGAGAACCAGGAGGAAGCTTTTGAGATACCCCCCTTCTTTCTCTAAGAAAAAGTATGATGAAGATTGGAAGAAGGAAGATCAACAGAAGGTTGAAGATTGACATTGCAGTACTGTTGATGGAGGAAGGACATGAGAGACACAAAAAGTGGTGAAGCTTTTGCAGTCCAAAAATGTTTATTTATTTTGATATCCTCTATGCTTTCGATTTGAATCTGACCATTTTTTAATATGATGTATAATGCTAGTATTGTTTTTGCTGTCTATCACTTATCTCTTTTGTTTGTTGCTATATCCTATATATATGTACCATGTAAACTCGTATGTATCCAAAACGATAACATTCACTTTCCGACTTTTGATTCGGTTATATAGTTTGTTATTGATTTTAGAAACATTTTTTATTTCAAATATTTTGAAAATTTTTATCATCTAAACACTTCCTAAAATCATTACAAAAAATCATTATGAAACATATTTTAGGAGTGTGAATAATATTGTTTTAATATGAACTCTTTGAAAGTATTATTGCAAGTAATTTTTTAAAATTTTAAAAATATCTTCTAAATTTTATTAAACAAGTGTTTTATGTGTAAATATTTTTAAAATAATCATTTATCAAGTATTTCTTCAAGAACACTGTAAGTAAATTTTCATATTTAAAAAATGTTTCTTAAATTTTAATAAATGCCTTTTTTTTTTCAAAAATATTTTTTAGTTTAAAAATATTTTTTAAAATTATTATTTAGTATACTGTAATTAAACTTAGGTGACGTGTATTTTTTTTAATCTAATATTAAATATAATTTACTTTTAAATTTGAATGGTTTGTTTTAAAACCATTTTTTTTTAACTTTTAAATTTTAAATTTTTAATCAATATTTATAATTGAAAAATAAAACTAAAATACGGGAGTTTTTTCCATACCTCTTCGGCCTATCCCATTTAATTTTAATTTAATTTTAAATTTTATAATTTATTTGTATGAAAGCTAAATTTTCATTTTATATATGTTAAAAAAGATAAAATAAAAATTAATTTATTTTTTATTCAATATATATAATTTATTTTTCACAAGAATCATTTACTAATTAAAAATAAATAAATAAAGAAACCTATGATCCTAATGGTATTCATGGTCCTTTTATGTGTGCCGCCCGATGGGGATCAATCATGCGACGGACCATCAAACGTCGGTGGACCATCCTGCACCCGATTATTGAGGACACTTCTGTAATTTGAGGAAAGGGATCACGTGCCATGCAACGGTCTCAGCACTTTAGCGCGCTCCTCGTCCTCCGCATTCAAATTCAAAATCAAAATCCCTCCGCGGACAATTTTTCCTTTTCAGACACCTCCCAGAAATCCCAGGAAACAAACAGAAAATCGAAGTCTGAGAAAGAAAATTCATTGATTCCACAATGGATGAAGAAAGTCGACGGCCATGTCCTTCGCCGTCACCGAATGTTTGTTGTTCTTCTTCTTCCTCCTTTCTCAAAGACATATCAAATTTCAAAACCCCAAAACAGTCCTCCAAGAACCCTAGTTTCCACTCTCCTTTCCCCCAATTTTTCACCGCTTCCAAGCAAACTCCTCGCTCTTCGGCTTCTGCGTTCCGGCACCGCCCGTCACTGGCTCCATCCTCGTCAAAGTCGAAGGCGGCGCGGAGGCTCAAGGCATTCGAGATGGAGCAGTCTCAATCGTCTCGGAAGGCGCAGATTAAGAAAGAAAAGTCGCTGAAGTCTCTGGCGAAATCGCTCACTGTTTGGCTCAATTTTTTGTTTGAGAACCCCGAATCCTGCGGTTGTGATGTTTCGCGATTGGACGGAGTGGATCAGTCGCGTTCGGTGTTGGCCAACGGGAAGAGGGATAGCTGGCCAGGTGGCGGGGTCGGGATTAATGGGGCGTGGCGGAGCCCGAAGCGCCAGAGGGATTCTATGTGGCAAGGTGATGGTGGTGGTGATTCGGATGCGGGGATGTTTCCGAGTTTGATGTTCTCTTCCTTGCAGCTCTCTTTGAAGGAAGTTTGTAGTTTTGATGATTTGAAGCAGCGAATGAGGGTTTATTTGAGCTTGGGAACTTGCAAGGAGATTTTTAAAGTGATGACTCAAGTGGCGAAGGTAAGTCTCTGGATTTTGTTGTGCTTCCAAAGTGAAGAGAAGAAAAGAAGTGAATGTGTGAATTTTTACATTTTTGTTGTTTTAGGCTATGTTTGGTTCCCAGAAAATTTGAAGGAAAATGTAAGGGAAAGAAAATATAAAGAAAAAGCAGAAGGAAAGAAAAAGTGAAGAAAAATAAAAAAATAGATTAAAAGTTGATAAATTATTTTTTTTTGTTACTTCAAACTCATTTTATTTATTTTAACTCATCAATATAAAGATTAAATAATTTAAAAATATATAAGTTTTTAATTAGTTTTAATCATATTTGATTTTCTTTGATATTTTTCATAGGATAACCAAATATAAAAAAATCATTTTCCTTTGCATTTTTTTTCTTTCCTTAGTATTTTCCGGGAACCAAACATAACCTTAATTTCCCAAAAATGAGAAAAAAATCAGCTTATTAAGCTAAAATTTTGCATTAGGCTCTGTGGAGTGGAGGTTCATGTATTTAATTTTCCTTCCGTCTTTGATTGCAAGTAAATGGGGTTTGGCTTCTCTCTTTATTGATGCACAGAACATCTCCCATCATCTTCACTGGCGACATCACATAGTTGACATTCAAATCCACAGCCTTTGCCATGACTTGTGAATGAATTCTTCCACAAGCAAATTGAAATTCAGAAAAAGGAAAATTTAAAGTATATCTAGTTGAAAGGAGCAATGATAAGAAAGTCACAACTGGATGCAAGGGGCAATGTGATAACAAAAAAGGAGGGGAGTATTTTGTTGAATGAATGGGAGAGACAGTGGGAAGGATAAAATTGAGTTGGATCCGGGTTTGCCGGTAGCACTGGCCACATCCTCTTTCTCCCCATCTTCTTGCTAGCATTGCTTCTCACACCTAATTGTGACATTCCTTTTTACTCTCTTTTGCTTTAGATGTGTTAATGGGAGCATAAGTTTTTTATGTGGCTTGCTGAAATCTGTGGAATTGAATGCCAGTGACATGGTGTTTACATGTGAAGGGAGAGAAAGATGTCCGGTACAGCAATGCATAGGAGAGGAGCTTGCCATAGGAAATGGGGTTTATCAGTATTTTAACCAAATATATCATCTAGTGACTCATGAACTAGGTTTTCTCAGATATCTTGAGGAAATTTTTCCTGAAAGACCTGTGTGGCTTAGAAATGTTATCTACTATGCTGGGTTCAGATGTTTGAAGTGCAGAGAAAATCTTGTCCTTGTTAATGTTCTTAAACATGCATTTTCTAGCAAAATTCTGTGCTCTTCATTGGTTTATGATCTGCTAGAAAATGATTTTGGTTACCTTCCGTAAAATTTTTGATGAGAAATTCGTGATATCAAAAGTTGGAATCAAGTCAATACCTCTCAATGCAGCACTGTGTCATCAGTTACTAAATTTTTTTTAGTTTATACATGTAAAATGTTTGTTGTAATTGTTGAATCATGCTCTATGTCCTTATTCACAGAATATTGATGAAGGAAGACTAAAAATGAAGGCACATTGCCCCATTGTAACAGATGTTGGAATGAAAGAGAAGGCCATAAAGATTCTCATGTGTTATAACCCAATATGGCTCCGAATTGGCTTATACATTATTTTTGGAGGTGATTCCTTGTTGCCTAATGAAGACGTCAATTCTGATGAAGAAATCACATTATTGAAAATGATTATTGAGAAGCAGTTCTTCTCGCATGTCGGTCTAGCAAAAGCTTATGCTTATAACAAATTGGTTGAGGGCCTATATCGACCAGGTTACTTTGAAACTATGGGGAATGTAATATTGAAGAGATTTTTGTTGCTTGTTCTTATTCTTGATAGAGCTAAGTCTCAGAGCTGTCTTCCTATTAAATATGGTATTGATGGGGTGGATGGGGGTTCTCCACTATTGTTTTCTCAACGGTCAAACATTAAATCAAGTCGTCAAATAATCCATGGTAATTATCCAAACCATTATTCTTCATTTCCATTTTTAAGTTCATCAATATGTGATGTTACTTAATCCATTATTATTTGACTTTTGTTTTTGGTTAAAAACTAGATTTCTTATCATCGGATATTATGCATGGAGAGGGTAATCTTCTTGCACATCTAGTGATTGTGGGGTACAAAGTATCCTATGAACAGGTATGCTGCTCAATCTATGTTTTATACTCTTTTTTTTGTAGATGTGTATATGTGTCATTGTTGAAATGTTTAGGTGGGGTCATTAGTGTTTGCTTTTGAAGTTGTATCTCAACCTTTAGGTCCTTGTGCATCGATAACAAGGCATGAAATCAACTAACAAATGTTCATATAGTGTTTTAAATGGTTAATTTGCCAATAAAACCTCTGCCATGTATGTTGCAGTGTTGCCTCACTGAGTATGACTTCAGAGTAACAGATTTGTTTGACGACCTTCAAGATGGGGTGCGGCTCTGTAGAACCATTCAACTCTTGCTGCACGATTCCTCTATTCTCGTGGTTAGCCTCTTTTAAGTGAATTTCATGTGACCAACAATTATCTACTGTTATTGATTTACATTTATGATTTGGTGCTTTGTTGTATGGCAGAAAATGGTAGTTCCATCTGATACCCATAAGAAGAATTTGGCAAATTGTGGCATTGCGCTGCAATATCTTAAGCAGGCTGGTGTGTCATTATATGATGATGATGGAATGGTGATTGTAGGAGAAGATGTTGCTAATGGAGATAAGGAACTTACACTTTCATTGTTATGGAATATTTTTGTTCACTTGCAGGTATGTGATTTTTCTTTCTTTCAAACGTCCAAGATTGCTTAAACTAAGGAATCATTGAGGTTGCACTTGTTAACATCAATTGTTTCACCCTGTCATATAATCTGCAGTTACCACTTCTAATCAACAAAACGTTGTTATTTGAGGAAATTTCCAAAATCCGTGGTGCTGACGTGGTATGTTTTAATTTGGATCCTTTATTTTAGCATGTCATTTTAAAAAATGTAGACCAAAGAAGTGTTGATGTCAGATGCTTTATGTGTACACATCCTGAAGAACAACTTAGCCTCAAATTTGAAGAATTGATCGAACTACAATCTTTTCTCAATTTTTGTTCTTTTTCAACTCCTTTCCATATTTTCTGATTTCCGTTCCACAAATTATATTTGAGCTCTAATTATTGTTTACCATTTTGCAGGACATTTCTAAAAATGATATTTCCTCTCCTTTGGAAATGCTTTTGAAATGGATCCAGGTATTCCTTCTATGTAAATTGCATTGAGTTATTATTTTCCTATTTCTTCCACCATTGGGGATGATGATGGGGTAGGTTCAGGTGGTGCATCCCTTTCCTGACCTTTGCCAGGGGAATGGAACTTGTTCCCAACTCTCCTACTTGAGCAGGGTCAAGTGGGGCAGTATAGAAAATAATACTGTGCGGGAAGTCATTAGAAAGCTTAAGTACCAGCAAGGTTCTATATAATGTCAGCATGATGTATCATGTGCATACACTACTATGTTTTCATATTTCTAGGGAGGGATGTTGTTAGAAGTAGAGAAAGGTTCCTTTAGAGGGACACAATCCCTTTTTTCTTTTTTTTTACTATTGTACTTGTAGACTTAGTTTATGGTTGAATTAAGCTCAAAATAGTATTATTTTTCTATCAAAGTGATGCCATTTTCGTGTCAAATGACTCCATTTGATAAAATACTGCTACATGACAATTCAATACTAACTTTTTGAGTCTCAACTGGGAAGTTTATCAGCAATGGCTTCGCAATGTTTCCTTTCTACTAACAGATCACCAATATGAAGCCAAGCTTGTGTTTGATAATCCATTCAATTCCCTAAGACAATGTTTGTTGTCTATTTCTAAACTCTAGTGAGACACAGTTAACACCTGTTTGCTCTGTGCTATTCTATATGCTTATTTCAAGAATCATTTTCTTTTACTACACTTCTCATTTTGTTTGCAGGTGGTTTGTGAAAGTTACGATCTCAAGATTGAAAATTTTGCTTCCTTGGTTGATGGAAAAGCCATGTGGTGTTTGCTTGATTATTACTTCAGGAAGGAACTTCATTGTTCCCGTTCTTACAATGTATTGCCTTAATCATTTTCTTTTGTGTTGATCATGTTTTACAGATTTTCAATTATTTTGAGTTATTGTTGTGATCTGTTCACAGGATCCTAATGAAAGAAATGGTGAAAAATCAATTATATCAGCTACTGATTGCACAGATGCAGTACACAACTTTATCTTATCACAGAAGCTGACAACATTATTGGGAAATTTTCCAGAGGTAAATATTCAGCATATGTCTAGTTCAAATTCTCATCCATTATGATCTATAGTTATTTGGCATGTGTTTATACATTATTGAACTTTAACAGTACTCTGTGAACAATTAAAACATGTTCAAAACACATCAAAACAAATTCTATCAAAGCAAAACCTAAAAGATGATTACCTAAAAATCTGACTATTCATACTCTATTGGACATTTAGGGAATTCTGCTACTAGTTTGGAATGCATTTAAAGGCTATAAAGCAAAATAGGCCAGTGTAAATATGTCCGTACATTTGTGTGTTGATGAATGAATTGGGTTCATTAACAATTCGATGCAGAGAAAGCTATTTGAACAGTGTAATGGAGTACTATCAAATATGAAAGTGCCTTAAAATATAATATACTGGAACTCATGGAAACATCTGGTTGGTTGCATAACTTGCTTAAAACTGTTATATTGTATAATTATGCTTCAAGGTTGGTTACAAGTTGAGCCGTGGGTTTATGATGCTTGGTTTTGCCAAACTTGCAAGCTAGATAAATCCAAGTTATACTCCTGTATATTGGGATTAGATTTCTAGTCTAGTTATTAAATGTCTCAGTTGTTTCAACCTATATGTGCTGACTAATAAGGCAGTTGCATTAACTTGTTTTGCTGCTTCATGTGTACTTATAAAAGTTTAATTTGTCCTGTTGGAAAACTAAAAAATCCAGGTTTGACTCTCAGTAGGGGACAAAAAAAAGAGTTCTTAATTCTAAAAGAATCATCCACAGATTTGAAGGATCATTCTTAAGCTATTTGTCCATTCAGTATGGCTCCAACTTAAATATTTTTCATTTTGAAATATTTTTTTATCCTTTTATACGTCAGTATTCTTAATTTTATTTATAGAAATCTAACTAGCCCTATAATCTCTTCATTAACCATAGAGATATTTGTGCAAAATGCCTCACATAGAAAAGGTGTAGCCAAATGAAGGGTTTTAGACCTTTTCCTAAGAAATCAACAGTTTTAATGAAACTTAAAATATCTCACTGATATGACATTTGTGCTAAATTGCCTTATGATACAATCATTTTGAATGACATTGCAATTGAAACATAGCTAATATATTTAGAAATTATTAATTCCATACCCTCCTATAGACCCCTGAAGAGACTCTAGAAATTATCACGACCAATTGATCTTCGAACCCATGAAGTGGTCCTGGTCTTACATTGACAAAATAATAGGTAAGATATACATATTTTTTTCTTTTTTTTTGTTGATCCCCTCTAGGACTTGAACCTAGGATCTCCCACAATCCCCCCAAACCCTTTCCACTTGAGCCAGGCCTCAAGGACACCAAAAAATATGTAAGATATGCCCCAAAACCTTGTAATTTATATATTATTAAATTGTTTCTGACATGTTAAACATTATATTCTTTTCAAATCTGGTTTAGTTCTGTCACCATTGTGCTGCAATATTCCTTTACAGGTTCTACAAACCAGTGACATCCTTGAACATAATGGAGCCTGCAATGATAGGTCTGTGGTAATTTTGTTGGTGTTCCTCTCATCCCAGTTGGTTGTCAAAAGAAATACAGTAAGTGCTAAGTAAACTGTTCAAATATTAACTGGATCCAGTTAGTAGCTAGTACCATGATTGAGAAATTGCAACTATTTTTCTTCTCAACAGGATCAGCTGAATTTTCATAAACTCCTGGGATGTACTTGTCAAATTCCAGAGGGAAAACGCTCTAGTATGGGGCGCTTGTTTATGAGTTACAAAGCAGTACAGAACCAAGAAGAAACAGGTGGGCAAAATGCTGAAGGTTTTCATTGTTTATTTACTGGTAGTTTCCTTATAATAGATTGTGCATGCAGTTTAGGTTTATGTCCTGGCACCTCTTTTAGTTTGATGTGATTCATTGGCCAATACGGCTTAAACTAAAACTATTTGTTGCTGTTTTTCCTCCTTTTCCTCATATTGCTCTCTTCATACAGATACTGTGCAGAAATTTAAGGCCATTCAGTCTTGGTGGCAAAATATGGTTGAACAAAATCACAAATGTAATGTTAAACCAGTTGCTTCTACTTCAGAGTGCTTCTCTGCCGACAAATGCTGCACTGACATTCAAAGAGGTAATGATTCTGGGCTTTCTCTTGTTCTTTGGTGAAAGTTGTCATCTTGACAGTGCTGTTTTGGTCCATCAAAATTTTATTTAACCTACCTTCACCATGGTCTCTATGCTAAAGTTCAGATACTGGTGACTAGTATGAATATTTATTACGATGGCTTCTTCAAGTTAACTTCACTATAGCATTCCCTACAGCCTTCCATCTCAACCATTGCACCTGAAGTTTTTGTTAGTCATCAGTTAGATCAGTTTTGCTGATGCTCTATCCCTCTTTTTTAAAGATAATTGAGATGAGCATGGTAGCTTCCTGGAAGTCAGAACAAATAAAATTGACATTGCCTTTAGTTTTCTTACTAAATTTCTGCTCTTAGTATAATGAAGGTGTATCTGTACTCTTGGTGTCCCTATTTTGTTCTTTTGCTTTAAAAATTTTAGTGTCCCATGCAAAATTTTGGCAAATTTCTTCTTATTTCCTTTCTTCACCTGACAATTCAATCTCTATGCAATCTTTCAAGGAAATGCTGCAAAGCTTATACAGTGTTGTTTCAGACGGTCAATTGAACATCGCAAGTACCTCAAGATAAAACGAGCAGTTTCTTTTCTGCAAACTGTTATTCGAGCTTGGCTAACAGTGAAACAGAAATCAGTCGTATACAAATTCAGTCCCATCATAGTTCAGAAGTATTCATCTGGTATTTGCCTATCTTCAGAATTTTATTTATGCTTTCTCTTTAGATTAACCAAGTTTCTCATTTGAATGGTTTTTCAATTGCCCTACAGGAAGATTGAAACAGTTGGAAACATTTGGAAGATATATCATTTTCATGGTTGACAGGCATGGTTTTGTCAAATTAAAAAGTTCTACATTACTCATTCAGAAGGCAGTTAGGAGATGGATCTCTCGCAAACATCAGGGTAGAAATATGTCAACTCAGGATCCATCGTCTCCAGATCCTGTCAAAGCTGCTAGTTTTGATAGGAGATGTACTTATGAATGGACTTCCAGGCGTAAATACACTTGCACGCTTTCTCAGATAGAGAAAAGATCATTTATTTTTCAAGAAAAGGAAATGAATGATCTTCGGATAGAAGCAGCTGTTAAAATTCAGCTTGCTTGGAGGAATTTTTCTGTCTGCAACTCTCACCGCAATGAGTACACTGCTGCAACTCAAATTCAGTGTTGTTTCCGTGGTTGGCTGTTGAGAAGGAGTTTTGTACAGAAAAAGCGAGCAGTGATAAACATTCAAAGTCATTTCCGTGGTTGGTTGTTGAGAAAGAGTTTTGTAAAGAAGAAGCAAACAGTAAGAAAAATTCAAGGTGCTTTCCGTGGTTGGTTGCTGAGAAATTTGGTAAAGAAGCAGCAAGCAGCAATAAAACTTCAAAGTGCTTTCCGTGGCTGGTCATTGAGAAGGAGTTTTGTGAAGAAGCAACAAGCAGCAATAAAAATTCAAAGTGATTTTCGGGGTTTAAAATGTCAGAGGAATTTTCAGATTTACAAAATTGCCACCAAGTCAGCCATCATCATGCAGTCTCGTTTTCGTGGATGGATAGCTCGCAGAGCAGTTTGCAGACTTAGACATCAAATTGTTGTAATCCAAGTACGTTGTTCTCCACAATTTCTGCTATATATCTGTTGGGGTTTACTTATATGTAAGTGATTCTGAACTATCCCAGCTCATCATGGTGTTTTTCCCACTCTTTCCTCTTTACTATCTGTCTGTTTCTATGTCCCTCCCCCACTTCATGCTCCTGGCTCCTCCCATTTCTTTTTTAGGAAACGTCATCTCAATTAACAAATAGAAGAACAGAAGTTTTCATGTATCCAACCTTCATTTCCTGATTTCTCGAACTTTAATAACCTCCGGTCTCCCACAACCACCAAAACAAACAAAATGTGAATGCCTTAGCATCCATTAATCAAATAAATCCAGTGTTTATCCTATAATGGCTTGTAAGAACAAAAACAATGTACTTGGATACATGACAACTAACAATTTATCAGCAATTTCATCTATATCAAATTGTCAATTTTCAATGATTGCAAGATCTATCAGATGGGACATGCTTTCTAAGAACTTAATGTCTTAACTTTCTGTTCTATGGTTGACATTAAAGCAACTAACAATTTGACCAATGCCAACATAGAGCTGCACATATTTGGCTTTTCTGGATATACACTTTCTACCAATTGTCAATGATTGATGAATTATGAGGTCACAGACTATTTTTTTTGGCTGAATTCCTTTAGGATTATCTTTCTATCATTGGTAGAATCTTTATTTTGCTGTGATTATTACACGTAGCACTTATGGTCCTTGAATTGAATCCAGAGTCATTGCCGTGGTTGGTTGACAAGGAGGGACCTTTTGCTCCAAAGAAAAGCTGTGATAAAGATTCAAAATGCTTTTCAATGTGTAAAATGCTGGAAAGCATTTCAATGCTACAGGTATGCTGCTATTGATATTCAACGGTTTGTGAGAGGGCACATTACACGAAATAGACTCCTAGGTAATTGATCTATTCCATGAAAGCTCATTTTGTTTTTCATTTCTGTTCCTTTCCCCCACCCGCCTTTTTTTTTTTTTTTTTTTTTTTTTTTTTTTTTAAGATGTATTGATTAACTCCTTACGAATATTTGACACATTGCTTTTCAAAATATAACTACATCCAATATTGGGTTAATGCAGGGACTTCTAGCCTTCGTTCAGCCTCACCTAATGGTTGCACTTTACAGGCCTCAAGAGGTTGCTTCCCGAGTTTTCAATTAAAAATGCTACTGTCTTCAGTTTTGAAACTGCAAAGATGGTGGAGAGGTGTTTTGTTGCTTAAATCAAGAACAAAATCAGCAATTATTATTCAGTCTCATATTCGTGGGTGGATCGCAAGGCGAGAAGCCACTAGAGAGAGGCATCGGGTTGTTGTGATACAAGTGAGATATCTCTAATTTCTAATATGCTTTCTTATGTTGCACTCCAGTTTTCATAAGTGATACGGTCACCTAGATATGCTCCCACACATTTGAGTAGAATAATTTATGGTTCTTGGATTTGTGTGTTCTGTGGAAGCAATGCAAGTTTTACTAAAATGTGACTGGGTCCTTATTGAAGTTGTGAATTTCTCAAACTAAAAAAACACTATTGCCTCTCATGTTTTGGTGCCATTGAAACATGGCTAAGGGAAAAAAAAAAAGCCAAAAAAAAAAATATATATACAATAAAAGGACAGTTTTGTCACAAGTACTCAGGGTTGTAGCTTGGATCCCTCTCAATAATTCCCTTTATCATGGGCCATATCTTCTTTCAGATCATTGGCATCACTTTAATTAATAATTCTTGGTCACGTGTTGTTGAATTTATTAGGTTTTCTTGTTGTCCTCAGTGAACTTAGAGCATAGTCTTATCATTAGAAACAAATAACAAAAATGAGAACCAACATATGCAGTCACCCACCCCAATTCTTACAAGGGGCAACAGAAGGGAAGAAAGAGGGGAAACCACCTATACCCTGTTGTGGAGAACATTAATTTCTTGCAATATCACAGGACCTTCCAAATTTGGCAACCAAATCCCCTTATTGCCTAGTAAACTTATTGCATGGGCATTAGAACCAATGTGTGGAGCATAGTTTCTTCAAAATATACTGTAACCTGGATTTTGTTAACTAATAGATTTAAAAATAATCAAACTCAAAACGTGTACTCAAATGAGGACCTACTAAGGAGCAACATAAATGTGTTTGTTTTGGGAACTGGATTTGCTCCATTCAGTAATATCTATAATTCGTTATGATATTTATTTGAAATTTCTTTCCCCCAACTTCTGTAGTCCTACTGGAAAGGTTATCTTGCACGGAAAGAGTCAAGGGGGCAGCTAGTGGATTTGCGTTTGAGACTGCAAAAATCTGCTACAAGTGTAGATGATGGCATGCGTATTATAAATAGACTTCTAGCAGCACTTTCTGACCTCCTGAGCATGAAAAGTGTCAGTGGCATTCTGCATACGTGTGCAACTTTGGGTGAGTGTTCTATACTACTTGTTTAGTAGTTGAAGATAAAGGCATTCTTTCATACTGTTATCATTTATCTGGAACACAATGCAAGGGACTCACATCATTTAGCTTCAAATTTTACAAACTTGTCCAATCATTTCTTCTCAGCAGTTGACTGGGTAAACATCCGTTAAGAATGTTTGTGCAAGTATGAAAGGACATGTTCCTAGAATGACCTTGTGCAAATGGTGGGAGAAAAGACCACCATTAGTTTTTTAGTTTATTTTGTTTGTATGGTGCCTTGCCCAGTGCATTTTTTTACATTTGAAATACAGTTTAGTGATTTCTGTGTGAATTTGAAAATTTTCAAGCATCATTTATTTGGTTAGACATGGGTTAACAATGCATTGTGGCCTCAAAACAGTTATCCTGTATATATTTATATGTCAAAAAACAACCACCATTATGGATTTTGTACACGACAAATCACTCCATTACTTTTGTGGTATTCCCTGTGATCCTAGCTCTGATATATGAATATTTATCTCAGTATACTTCACATTATCTATATGGTTCATGGATTTCTTTCAATGGTAGTATTGGTATTGAGTCTGTCTTCATTCCCCCTTGTTAGGACTTCGCAGTTTATTCAGTGTTTTGTCTGAGTTTTTTGGCAGAAGAAATATCATCAAAATTTTCTAAGGGCAAGTGCCCTGGCTCCCTTGTGTTCTTAGATGCCCTTTTCTTTTGGCCGGGAATTATGAAGATGTTCTGGATCCTGCCACCCCATCCTCACCCTCCTCTCTTGGTCACTTGCCTTGCTTCAACTGTTTGTTGTATATTGGATAGATACTGATGACCTGGCTAGAAT
This sequence comes from Vitis riparia, assembly GCF_004353265.1. NCBI lineage: Eukaryota > Viridiplantae > Streptophyta > Magnoliopsida > Vitales > Vitaceae > Vitis > Vitis riparia. The sequence continues at coordinate 22,484,139 of NC_048440.1, forward strand.
TGTGGTTCTCTCCCTTTTGTTTCATTTGTACTTACTGGTTCAGGGATTTTAATTATTTAATACTCTTCTATTGTTCTCTACACAGGAAAATGATTTGAATGTTTAATTAGTGATTTATTTGGCAAGAATATCATGACTAGTACTTTCGGCGACCACCTAGTGCCTAGGTTCTTGATGGGGAAACCAAAATGTTGCCAACACTCAAAAAAGTAATTTGACAATTCTAGAACAAAAGCTCTCTCTTTCTCTTTCTTTCTTTTTTAAATTATGAAGTACTGCACAAACCACAATTGTGCATTCTTAGTTTTTCCATTGATACTGAAGGTTTAATTCAGTTTTGTTAGAATTGTAAAAAATAAAAACCTGCTTGCTTTTAGAACTGGAACTTAATTGTGTTTTGTTGCTCATACAAACATTTTCCATTTCTGTTTATGATTCGGCTGCATTATTTTTTTTAATCTGGAGATAGTTCTTCATCATCATGTCAACTTTGTCTTAGATGAAACGTAAAACACTTGACCACAGCGCATTCATCATCATTAAACCATGGAACAGTGTCAACTATTGCATAACTCATCTGTGTAAGGATTTTAAAATCATATTTGCTGTTATCACTGGAAGGTGTATCAGATTCAATTACTTGGGATTCTGAGTTCATAATGTCAAACTGATGTTACAGATATGGCCACGGCACATTCACAGATATGTTGCGAGAAACTTGTGGCTGCAGGGGCAATTAACACTCTACTGAAGCTGATCCGCTCAGTTAGCCGTAGCATACCTGATCAGGAGGTTTTAAAACATGCACTCTCTACTCTCAGAAACCTTTCCCGCTATCCGCATTTGGCTGAAGTGCTGATTGATACTCGTGGATCTGTAGAAACAATTCTCTGGGAGTTCCTAAGGTGTGCTCATCATTTGGATCATGACCCCAAAAATTCTATGTTTTTTATTTCCTTTCTTAACATTTTTATCAATCTTCTCTTTCAGGAACAAGGAAGAGGGATATTTCCTTGCATCTGAGCTTCTGAAGAAGATATGTTCAAATCAGAAAGGTGTTGAAGCTTTAAGAAACTTGCCTGCTCTTTTGAAGAGGCTACACAACCTCACTGAGGATCTTAGCAGGAAGGCAAACAATGAGAAGAGGTTTGGCTTTGGCCATACCAGAGTTTTCTTCCATTATACTAACTAGGACTAGTAATTAAACTAATGCTCATTTGCTAACTTTATGCAGGAATATCCGGGGTCAAGCTGGAAGAGAAAACACAGAGAGGAGATTGAAAGAGGCCATGGAACTCCTGAAGCTGACCAAAAATGGCTAAGAAGAGCTCAGCATTGAAGGGTAACTCTCTCTAACCTCCCCTCTTTGAATGAAAATGTTCCACGATTCTAGTTGGAACTGGGTCTTTGTACATTTCAGTTCTACCATTGAAATGAAATCAACCTCTGAACACAATGTGAAAGTTGTGTGGTTTTATGGTGTGTAGGCTACAAGTGATCTGTGTGTGCATGAATGTGTACTGGTTGATTTGGAGTTGATACAAATTGTTACTCCCATATGTCTACTGGGTAATGAATGTATGCATTTCTGGTAGAAATCATATTCTATTCCCTCATCAATTTTTATTTTGTGGTTTCTAGCATTTATATTAGGTATTCTGAACATAAGATTAATAAATTTATATAAATTAAATGTGTTATCAATGGGTTCGGTTATCAATACGTCATTTTCATATTAATTAAACGAGTTAAAACAGATGAGATGGATTGAACGGTCAAACCTTAACGTTCTATTTTATTAAACGAATTATACAAATAGACATGATTATAATACACATAATTATTCTCGTTATTTCTTTCTTAAAACATTTATACCCATAGTCAAGAGACAAGATAATCTTCATATTTTAAAAAACAATATCTATCTTATTAAAAAAATTACAAATATAATTTTAGTCTGACATAATCACTTATACACTTTTTTTGGTTCAAGAAGCTCTTGGATGTAAAATTAGGATAAACAATTGATGGAAGATATTTTTTGCCAAAAAAGATTATATTTCATGTTTATAGGAGATTACTATTATGAATGTGTTCCTTTCTATCATTGTTTTTGTTCTCTCTTTTTTTCTTACTTTGGTACAGCAAATCCCAACTAGAAAATCAAACCAGCACCAAAAGGCCAAAGGGTGATGTGACACCAACTTGCCTCTAAAGTGATAAAACAGAAAATCCTCTGGTATGCAACTCAGAAGGACAAACTGCACCAAGTTGTTGCTCGAGCTTTGACCCAAAATGATACACTTTGAAAAAAAAATCCATAAAGTAAACCTAACGTGAAAATAATGCCCAATCTAGTGCGTTTATGCCACATAGGATGCCACATCATAAAACCGTAGTTGGTAACTACGGTTTTATTTTTTTAAAACATTCAACGGCTTTGACTCTTTTTAAAACAGTCAAAGCCGTAGTCACCAACTACGGCTTCAACTTTAAATTTATATATATAAATAATTATATTGCTTGATTTAAAATATTTAACTTTAATTTATTTAAATAAAAATATTATATTATTTTGATTTTAGATAGACTAAAAAAATGTGAGTGATTTAATAAAAATATTTAACTTTAATTGATCTCATTATTTAAAGAATAATAATATATCAAATTAAATAATTGATGTCTTTAATTTTATATAAAAATATTTAAATAAAAATATTATATTATTTTGATTTTAGATAGACTAAATATATGTGAGTGATTTAATAAAAATATTTAACTTTAATTTATTTAAATAAAAATATTATATTATTTTGATTTTAGATTGACTAAATATATGTGAGTGATTTAATAAAAATATTTAACTTTAATTTATTTAAATAAAAATATTATATTATTTTGATTTTAAATTTAAAGCTATGATCACCAACTACTATTTTGATTATTTAAAAAAAATTCAAAAATCATAATTACCAATTACAGTTTTATGACGTAAATACCCTCATGAATAAGACACACATCACATTGAAAATTATTTTGAGAATAAAATTAATTTATGAATTTTTTGTTTTAAAGAAATCATTTTTGTCCAAAACTCCCGTTAAAACCCAATAAGGAACATTTTTCTTATTCTCAATGAATTTACAAAAATGGTCTAAAAGCATTTTCATTTATTTTCCAAAACAATTAAACTAAACGGTGAATTGATTGGAAAAACATAGATATTTTCTTTCTACAATTCTATATTTTAAGAAGTGGAAAAACAAATTCTATTAGGTTGACATTTTAAGTTTAAAATTTTAAGCCTTTCCATTCCATTCCATTTTGATCCCATTTTGAAAGGAAAAAATTGGAGAAAATAAAATTATTTTTGTTGTATTTAAGTAATTTTCCAATTATTTACCCACTTGAAGTCATATTATGTTTTGTACAAATGCATAATTGACTTTAATTTTTGTTCAAAGTTACAAAATAATATAATATTCTTCATTCATTATGAGGGCATAAAATAGTATATTTTTAACTAATTATATTTATATTGAGTATAGTGTCAAATATTTTAATAAAACTAAACCAAAATATTTTTATATAAAATTAAAGACATCAATTATTTAATTCCATATATTATTATTCTTTAAATAATAAGATCAATTAAAGTTAAATATTTTTATTAAACCACTCACATATTTTTAGTCAATCTAAAATCAAAATAATATAATATTTTTATTTAAATAAATTAAAGTTAAATATTTTTATTAAATCACTCACATATATTTAGTCTATCTAAAATCAAAATAATATAATATTTTTATTTAAATATTTTTATATAAAATTAAAGACATCAATTATTTAATTCCATATATTATTATTCTTTAAATAATGAGATCAATTAAAGTTAAATATTTTTATTAAACCACTCACATATTTTTAGTCAATCTAAAATCAAAATAATATAATATTTTTATTTAAATAAATTAAAGTTAAATATTTTTATTAAATCACTCACATATATTTAGTCTATCTAAAATCAAAATAATATAATATTTTTATTTAAATATTTTTATATAAAATTAAAGACATCAATTAAAGTTAAATATTTTTATTAAACCACTCACATATTTTTAGTCAATCTAAAATCAAAATAATATAATATTTTTATTTAAATAAATTAAAGTTAAATATTTTTATTAAATCACTCACATTTTTTTAGTCTATCTAAAATCAAAATAATATAATATTTTTATTTAAATAAATTAAAGTTAAATATTTTAAATCAAGCAATATAATTATTTATATATATAAATTTAAAGTTGAAGCCGTAGTTGGTGACTACGGCTTTGACTGTTTTAAAAAGAGTCAAAGCCGTAGTCACCAACCACGGTTTTAACTTTTTTAAAGTTAAAACCGTGGTTGGTAACTACGGTTTTGAATATTTTAAAAAAATAAAATCGTAGTTACCAACTACGGTTTTATGATGTGGCATCCTATGTGGCATAAACGCACTAGATTGGACATTATTTTCACGTTAGGTTTACTTTATGGATTTTTTTTTCAAAGTGTATCATTTTGGGTCAAAGCTCTTGTTGCTCGTCCTTTCTACTTCATTATTAAACCAAGCCAGCAACTGCCTCAAGTTGTTCCATATATTATTCAAGGTCCCACCCATCAAAAATCTCTTTTTTACACCCACTCCATTTGAACTTTTTAGGACAAAAATGCCCTTGAAGACAACCTCCCATCACTTTCTCTTCCTAAATTTTAGGGTATTTTTGTCATTGCCTTTTAAAACTATTATTGGAAAAAGAAAAAAAAAAAACCTGTATTGGATAACTGTTCTTAATAATATTTTAGTAGAAAATTTTGTTTGAAAACTCAAATGTGAAATTTGAGCTTAACTATGTACAATGTGAAATTTTCATAATATTCTTTTTTTTTAAATAAAAAAAAATTGTATTTTTGGTCAAAAGCTTGTTAAACATGTCTAATAATAGTTACCAAACGTGCCATTATGCATTCTATTCATTTTTAAAGCAATAAAATTTAGGAAAACAAGCATTTTTTTTTTCTTTGTTAGGTAAGAAAAGAAGCACATTTTTGGAGGCACCAAAAGGCAAATCATGATTTATGATGATGATGAAGTGAAAAAAAAAGAAGGGCATTTCTACTGAATTTTTACAATTTTTTTTTTTTTTGAGAATTGGAAATATCGACCAAAAGTTCATTGGAAGGGGTTGAATGGGTCTGATCTACCAAGTTCGAATGCAGGCCATGGTGTTTAGGAGACGAGGTGTCAAGGTGTTCAGACCTGGTTTATGTTGGAATTTAACTATTTATACTTCGAAGAAAAGCCATGAATGAAAATGAAGAATGAAGATCTCTTGGAATCAAAATGGAGGATAAAATATCAATAAAAGAAAAGGTTTTTTGGGTTTAAGTTGAAGGTGATGAAAGTGCAGACTGCAGAAGATATTTTGGTGTACAGACTCAAATGGCTGAGCAAATTGCAATATATTTATTGCCACTGGATTAGATGTTAACACAGCTTGACCCAACTGTCTCCATGAAAAGTTAAAAGAGTCTGAGCCTTGTGGTCCCTGTGGCTGCTGAAAAAGACCAAAGATACTCGGATGAATCAGATCCTTCCTCCCTAAAGAAATATCTACCACCCACATGAAGGGGTTGCTTGGAAAGCCAAGGAAAATCATTCTGTTCATCTGTTCTGCTAAAATTGCAGGAACCCAGATTGTTTTTCCCTAGCCATGGAAGGAAAATTTCACTCATTTCTGGGAGAGACCGATGAAAATCGTCTCCTTGGAGAAGAAAAGACATTGAAATGAAAGGAAATATGGGATATAATCTTCATTCTATCCCACCCATTTGAACTTGCTGTCACATTGAACTTTAATTAGACCAGAAACCAAAGATTAATGGAGCAAAAACCGGTACAATCTGATACTTCATTGCCAGTTTTCATAAATTTTTATATACATGAGAATTCATAAAGCAATCTCCAAATCTAGCACACCCCCAATGCCTAGTATTTGTAATAACCAAATTTTTAGAAACTAGAGAACTAACTATCCAGGTGGTTATGAATTCATGCTGCCCTTGCAAGAAGGTCTAGCTGTTCTGGTAAGTCTCCAGGATCAATATAGAATCCCCTCCTCACAAAAGATCTTGGCACTGTAACTGTCAAGACTCCATCCTCATACCCAGCTGAGATGCCATCGACATCTATCATATCTGGAAGCCGGAATTTCCTCATGAAGCTCTTTGCAGGCTTTGTTGATTCATCAATGGCCTCTGTCCGGATTATGAGGTATCTTGAGTCCTCAAGCTCCACTCTTATCTCCTCTTTCCTCACACCTGCCATAACAACCAAACCATATTTCAATACCAACAGAACCTGCCACAGGGAGAAGCAATGAAAAGAAGAAGAAAAGGAAATAGGATTCAAAGATGGACAAATTCTTCTATCTTCTATGTTTTAAGGTTAGATCCTGGAAAGAACAAGGAGGCAGGAATCCATTGTTGAATAATTTTCTAAGCAGCTCCTTTCCTTTAAGGCTAAAAGATTACCAGGAAGGTTGGCCGAGTATATGTGAGACTCGGGTGTTTCGGTCCAATGAACGTAGTTATCTGGGGTGAAGTGGTAGGAAACAAGAAGAGGAGAGGTGAAGAGGAAATGCCAGGAAGAAGGCTGAAATGGTGAGAAGTCCATTGCTTTTCCGGGAGAGTTTTGGTGGCTACAAGAGCTGGGGATGGCCTATCAAATGGTGGAGAGAAGGTAGTTGTTTGACCTTGTTATAGATCAATCTGGGGTGTTGGGGGGCTTAGAATTGGAGGGTAATTGGCTATTTTCCTCATCCTTTATAGCATAATGCCATCTATCCTGGGGAAATGGTGAATGTGAGGTCCTAATTGAAAGAACTGAAAAATGACAAAAATGCCCATAAATGTTCTCTTTTAAGAGATGGCAAAAGCACTATACTGATTGTTGCCCTATATCCTAACAGTCCAAGCTTCTAAAGAAAATTGATAGTTTAACATATTATCAGAGTTATGTTTAACTAGAAGTCTCGAGTTTAAAGCTCTCCTACTACTTATTCCTCCATTTGTCCACCTCTCCATGTGTGAACATGGAGTTGGTTCAATTGGTGGATTATAACATGGATGGTCCTCAAACATTGTGGGATAACTTGCTCCATAATCTAATATGGGGTTGTGGAGGACATACTGTTCTAAAAACATACCAGATCCCTTGTTAGGGAGGAAATTATGGATGTTTTGAAGGACTTGACATTGATTTTAACTGGCGAATAATGATATTTGGTAGATTGATCTAACTGGGATCTTTGAGGGTCTGTCATAATGAAAGAAAGGATTGCAGGAACTGACTACATCCACTTGCCACAGCCTTCTTTTGAGCATACAAGCAAAGGTGTCACAATCATCTACACTGATAGGAAGTTTTGAGACTTTCTGAAAGCTCAACAAAATGAGTTTCCACCAATCATGTCAACTGAAATGGCAATAGTCCCGGGTTGCCTTGCTTCAGCAGTCAATCCCAAAAATAAGTCCACTAGAAACTAGAAAGCAGCAGCATTATTTCAGACTGGTATCCGTGTAAATAATACAAACAGATGCACCAATTTGCAGCACTTTTATCAGGGCCTATGGAAGAAATCTGCTTAGAGTTCTCTGCTTCAACTGCTTAGATCAAAATCTACTCCACACATTACAGCTGTAGGACCAATAATATGAAGTTTATGATAAACAAAACCCATGTTCAGATATTGAAAAAAAATAGCATAACAAGCTTCAACAATGACAATAATCATCTTGCTTCAATTACTGAAACATCCTCTACCATCTCTCAGGAGCAAACCAATAGTTATCTTCATACAACCAGAATTTAATAGGTGAGTAAACTCAACTAGTAATTCAGTTTTTATGGTTCCCAACTCATGTGTTCACTCCAAGCACAAAACCATTGCTATATGAAGGAAGATTGTTAGCCGGGCCATGATATCTCACTGGAGAGCGAAAAGGATTTGGTGTCACAGGATGAGTGATGTGCAGTCCAGCATTACGAAGAACCTGTTTAGCATTTGCACATGAAATTTCACACTGGTCTGTAAAGAAGGCTGGAATTCCCATGGATTTGATTAAATCAAGAGTTCCCATCCAACTGGCATAACACTCCAATCCACAGTTAAGTGCAACAACAACATGAGGAGGCGGCAGATAGGTCGCTTCCTCCTGGTAAAAACCCCTCACAAGATTCACCCTCACTCTGCTACTTATTCCCGAAGTCGTGCCCGACAAATTGGTTGGAACTTCAGGTCCCACCATCACTATCTGTATGTTGCCCAACCCATTGAGTAGATGACCAACCTCTGCAAAAGCTGTCATCCAATCCAACTCCCCTTCAGGTCCAAGGTAGTGAAGAATCACCTCTTTCCCTTTGAGTAAAAGGTTCTTTGAACTGGTACTGAGTGTGGTTAATATGTAATAAACTGTCAATGCATGTGAGAGAATGTCTGCAACAGGGCTTGACAATGACAGTGACCGGAGATTGTAGTACTCAGACCAACTGGAGAGAAGGATTGGACTTGACATCCCTTCTCTTAAAAAATGATTGTGAAAAGGTGAATCGCGAGGATATTCTTCATCATCCAGTCCACCCCATGAATCCCACAGCCCACCTTTAACAGGAAGGAGACCGAAAGGGCAGTGAGAATAGCAACTACACTTTCTCCTCCACATACCCTTTTGATGGATACCTAAGGATTCAAGCCATTTACATGGTAGATCTACAGCACATGGGAACATGAAGATTTTCATTGCCAACTCTTCTTCTCTTTCCATCATAGCTTTGTAGAGACCACACAAGCTTTTATGTGTCTCCTTCCAGTGTTGCTTCTGGCAGACAGGACTGCAGTAAATAACTGCTCGACATCGCCCACAACATAGGGATTGTTCTCCATGAACTTCTTTATCACACATTGCACACTGCCTCAAACCCACGGTTGAGGCCACTTTTGTATCAACAAAAACATCCTCCTTAGGCGGTTCTGCATATTTGGTAGGTGTTGAGCTAGCCGTTGAGCTGGTCTTTTCCTCATATGCCTGACCGGGTGGATGTGAGACTGTCACTGCAACAAGATCATAACCCTTGGCCATTTCAGGAGGCCACTGCACATCAACTGTTTCAATGAATGGCTCAAAACACATCAGCCTTGACCACTTTGGACCAGCTTCTTTATCTTGCTGAAGCAAGGGGTGTAACAAAGAAATGGCTTTCATGAAGGCATACACAAACCTAAGCTCTTCAAGAGTCGGATTCCTAAACTGAAGCCCACCTGATGACATGCACCGGGCAACATCAATAGCAGGAAACCGATCAGTCCCTGACGCTTCCAATGACAAAGACCTAATCATTCTCTGGTTTGATGGAAAAATTATAGACTCCAATTCATATGTGACCCTTAAAACCTCAACATTTGGAACCCGAATTGTCTCTCTAGAGCTGGTCATCCTCCGAGCATTATTTTCTGATCTGAACATAATAAATCCAAGATCCCCACCATCCCCTCCAATGAATTGGACACAAGGGAACGGCTGTTTCTTGCTGGACCAATCTGAATCTTTCCCAACTCGGATTCCAAACAAATGCCCAGGCCGCAACCTCTTCCATGGATCAGTTCTATAAAGAGCCGCTGCAGCTCTAAATATCGACTTAATGAAAGCAGGAGCAATGCCTTCTACTTTCATAAGACATGTTCCAGATCCAGGACCCAGTCCAGGACCAGAACCAAACTGCTCTTGGAATCTCCCAAACAAATTCTTCAAATGCAAATCCATTTTGAACCCAGTGACAGATCTAACTAACTTCTTTGAAACCCTTAAACCCTAAACGCCAATCACCCAACACAAAGCAATACTTTTTCAATCAAGCATAAAATTCACAATTCACAGTGGGCGTGATCTCAAATGATGAAAAGCACCCTAAAGCTCTACTGGGTAGTGAAATTATCCAACTATAAGAAATGGGTTTTCTTCTATCATCAATCACAACCCCAAAATTCTTGAAATTGCAATTACATGAATCAAAAGTTTAGCCTATGAGTGCAATGAGAAAAGCATGTAGAACATATGTAAATTTCAAACCTTCGAGGAAAATATCAAAACTTTGTACCAGTAAGGAAAGTGGGGGATGAAGGAGACCCTGGAATTGATCGGATCTGGAGAATGTGTAGCATGAGAATTAGTATGTAAATGGGACGAATAGGGAAGTAAAAGCCCAGAGGCAGACTGGGAATGACTGAAAGTAGTTTAAATATCTGACCCCAAAAATATATATATCTAAATAAATAAAATAAAATAATGGTTAAAAAAACCGAAAAACAAAAAAAAAAAACAAAATTACGGAGAAATAAGTTATTAAGAATCTTAAAAATATTTTTTGTAATTAGCGAGATTAATGAAATTCATAAATAAAATGGATAAAAAAAAAATTATTTTCACTATTTCATAGACACTTCTCCATTTTCTTCTTTATTTTTTCTATGACTCAATTCATTTTTACAATTTTTTTAATTACTATAATCATCTAAAAATCAATTAATGTTCGTGATATTCGACATCACACTCGGTAGGCTTATTTTAAGAGTTATCATTTGACTGATTCATCCTCAAACTTATCAATTCTTGGATCCGGCTTTAATCATCTCATCTGAAAATCAATTGACATCCAACGATGGTAGGTTAAACTTTTTATAACATTTAAAGTCACAACCTATTATTATAAGAACCATCATTTAGGTGACCCATCCCCGAGCTTAACAGTAATGACATTATTGCATCCTAACAAAATCCTCCATCAATTTCTTTTTAAATTATGTATTTCAATTTTAGTTATTGTATGTTAATATCTTATAACTCTTTTTGGTTATGTACCATTCCTTAACTATATAAATTAAAAGTTTTCAAAATACCAAACTCGCATTAAAATAAAAGAAAATATATTAGGAAGCATATTACATATCTAACTAAATATTATTTATCAATTTCATGAGTCTCTTTTAGTGACCAAAATGTTTAATAAGATCGTTTGTAAAAGCATAGTGTAGGATCAATGATTGAATTTTACGACGTTGAGCAATAAACTCATGTAATAGTGTTGGCTCTAGTCTAACTATGTCGTAAGTTCACCATACTTACTTTGAATGGTCATTGTGTGACATATGCATACCAGAAAAGACACGTCATATCTATATGATGCATCTAATGAATTGGACTTTAACCATCTCATACGAACACCAATTGGTGTTTAATGATGGTAGACTGAGAGGATGTTTGTTTTTTTGACTTTTTGTTGAAAGCAATTTATTTTCAGAATTTGGATGGTTTGTTTTTCTATTTTTCATGACTTATTATAAATTTTTATTGAATAAAAAAAACAAATATATTTAATTTTTTCTAAATAGGAAAAATAACATAGTGATTTTTCTTTACTTTTTAATACTTAATAGAAATAAAATACTACAAAAACAAATAACCTAATATTTAATACTATTAATCATTAAGATTATATTTAGAATTAAGTAAAAAAATAAACACCACCTAAGCCTTTTATAACATTAAATTGTGGCTTGAACTTATGAGCTTAGCTTTTATATTAATTCGTGGACTGAATTTTGACTATCTCATTGAAAATTAATTGATGTTCAATGAAGGTAGACAAAACCTTTTATAACATTCAACTAACATTATTTGGGTGACTCATTATCCGGTTTAAATGACATTATTAAACATCAATACAAAATATTTAATAAAATTTCAAATCAATTGAATTAGGTGTATTTCAGCTAAAATTTCAAGAAGGTAAATGAAATTAATTCTATTAATCTTCAAGTCTTCTTACCAAGATCCGTCTTAATTTTTAATTACATTTTGTCTTATTTTTTGGAGATAGGTGAAATATTTAAGTTTTGTTGCAAGTACGTTAAGGGATTGTTTTGAGCTTATGCACTTGGACAATAAAATTATTAGCATTTCTCAACTTCTATTTTGTTATCATCAAAATCGGAATTACCTATTCATTATATGAACAAAATCTCGTAATGTTAAATATTTTTATTTTAAATTTTTAATAAAAGATGATAGTTTATTTTAAATTTTAAAATTTTAACCAAAAAAAAATGTGTCCCATTTACAATTCAGTCTCATGTCATTGTCAGCTATTTATTGAGCGGTAAAAGTGGTGATATAATTATTATTATTTTTTTAATTAATTTATTTTAGAATTTTAATTTTTTTTTATATGTAGCACGTGGAACCAACCTAATTTTGTCTTGTTTTGAAAAAACAATTAAGGCTTTGGAGAAAAATTTAAAATTTTTACAAAAATTGATGAAATTAAAAAGAAAATAAATAAATAAAAACTTTATATATTTGTTGATCTAATTTTAATTAGGCAAAATGGATTATAAATTTAAATCCTACCGTCTGATCAAAATCCATTCTCAAGTGCTGGGTCAACAATCAGATGGCTTCATTGTGGCGTTCATGATAGTAATATAATCAAGCGTCACAGACAATCTCCCAGATAAGCCCATTTTCCTGCGGCCACGTGTACAATTTTTTTTGGGTATAACTCATCGGATCAGAATCCATTCATCTACTGTTACCCATTCTAGGGTTAGGGTTAGGGTCTCCGTTCACTGGACTTCTTTCGACGCTTGTAAACATGATGCAACCATCCAACGGCGTCGTTCCACCTCAGATGCCACCTCCGACAATGGACCAACAGCAGCAGCCGTGGATGATGATGCAGCAGCCACCACCCCAGATGTGGGCCCAACAGCCGCCGCCCCCGCATCAGGTGGCGCCACCGCCGCAGCACCCACCCCAGCAGCCTCAGCCCCATCCCCATCCCCAACAGCAGATGCCGCAGTACCAGCCTGCGCAGCCCGCAAGCGCCGACGAGGTTCGTACGCTTTGGATCGGAGATTTGCAGTACTGGATGGATGAGAACTACATCAATGGGTGCTTCGCGCATACTGGGGAGGTAATATCTTTCGTTTCGTTGCGGGTGTTATATATATATATATATATATATATATATATATAATGATTTGTGCTTGTGTGTTTTTTTGTTTGTTATGACGATGATGCTTTGAAAAGTCTGCTTTCTTTTAGGATCTTTTATTTTGATTTCTGTTTTTTTCTTTCAATATATGTGTTTTGATATTGTGTTGGTTATGGAAGGTTGTGGTTTCGATACCTGTTTCTTTGCTTTGTATGTGATGGGAGAAACTGCAAGTGATTAATGAAAATGGTTTTCTCAGAGTCAATTGCATATCTAAAAATGAAAACAAAAAACATATTTACCTTGGATTATTTTCAATTGTTAAATTACTTGAATTTTTTAGAATGCCAAGAACACCTAAACATTTTCTAAAATGACCCCCTTGCAGGAAATGCCTTGGAAAGCAGATTTTGAATATGTGTTATCAAGTTCTTGGTGTCTTATTTGTAAACCGAAAATATTACTTATTTATACTACCAGTCTACCGTGTAGGCGTTTGCTTAGCATTATTTGAGTAGTGTGTTTTATTTCTGCTATATCTTCCTTTTGTTATAATAATCGTGATGATTTCTATTCTTAGATGTAGAAGTTGCTTGAAGAATTTAATTATAGCTTGGGTGGGGAATACCCATGTTGTATTTTTCAGAATTTTCAGTAAGGGTAGAATGAATAGTACATACTGCACAAACACAATTTAGCAGTGTATATAAAATCTTTATGAATTCAATGTTTGTTGGGTTACCTTTGTTTAAAATGGGCTCTTTTTTTCCTCCTTCCATTTGGCATTAAAAGCGGATAGCTATTAGTGTGATTTCTTGCATATGTATGGTTTGAACTTATAGTAGGCTATGTGGGTGTGTCCCTAGCTATAATATGAACTAGTGATTTTGAGTGGAAATGGGGCTCTTACTATTACCGTTAGTAAATGTTGACTGATGTGGTGTTACTAATGTTTGTGTGTGAAAATATATTTAGTTCTTTACCTTTTTTATGGGTCGGATTTGTGTCGTGGTTTCTTCTAATGAAGGTGTCTGCTCTTGCAGGTTACTTCTGTGAAACTTATTCGTAACAAGCAAACTAATCAATTAGAGGGTTATGGTTTTATTGAATTTATTTCTCGTGCTGCTGCTGAAAGAATTTTGCAGACATATAATGGTAGCCTCATGCCAAATGTTGAGCAGAATTTTAGACTAAACTGGGCTTCTTTTGGAGTGGGTGAAAAACGTCCAGATAATACTCCTGATTTCACAATTTTTGTTGGAGACCTGGCTTCAGATGTTACAGATTACATGTTACAAGAGACATTCAGGGTTCACTATCCCTCAGTTAAGGGTGCTAAGGTTGTGACTGACAGGCTTACTAGCCGCACGAAGGGCTATGGGTTTGTTAGGTTTGGAGATGAAAGTGAACAATTGCGAGCCATGAACGAGATGAATGGAATGTTCTGTTCCACTAGACCCATGCGTATTGGACCAGCTACTACCAAGAAAACTGTTGGCAGTGAGCAATACCCAAAAGGTATGTTTCTCTTTTATGTGTTTTGCTAGCCTGCATTGGGTAGATTATACTATGTTGCATTTATAGGAATCTATTATTATTTGAATTGGATATTGATGGTCTAAGGTTTTGCTTTATGATCATGCACCTTGATATTTTAATTTGTCTTTTAGAAATGGCAAGGTGGATTATTTAATTTTCTAAAATATTGTTTCATGTGCAGCCTGCTAAATATTATGGTTAAGTGTGATTTCTTTCAGTTATGTGCTTGAAGATAAGCAGCAGTTTAAAAAGTCATTTCCTTCCAGTACTTACCTTTAAAAAATTTGGGTATGAGCAATGCTGTTTAAATATTCAAACATGCAAAAACTCATAGAACTCCTGTTCTCTCAAAGCAGGGTGTCAAGAGGCTCTATCGTTTAGGGGTCTGGAACTGATTTCAGCTGAAATGGTTACCCCTTTAGTTCGTGGCCTTGCTTAGGTCAGTTTTCCTGTTAATGTCATAATTTGTCCTTTATTTTAGTTTTCCTGTGGCATTTGTTATGCTACATTTCCGAATTGTTTTTCCAGTTCCTTTTATTGATTGAGCTGTCAGTCAAGTTACATTTGGTTATTTTTCCAGAATTTGTTGATAGAGCTGTCAGTCAAGTTATTTTCTTTACTGTTTCAGATGCTCTTTTTCTTTTTCTTTTTCTTTTTGTCCGTTAATCAGGCGGACAATCCACTGCTTTAGTTTCCTGTATACCAGTTCCTCATGCCATTTGCATTCTTGGTATATTTGATTTTTCCCTCTGTTGATCCCCCATGCTTAATGCTGATTTATTTTGCCAAATTTTATTTCCTGAAAGGGGCTCTCTCTGGAGTGCAGATGGCAATTTTTATGCAGTCACTTGAAACTGCATGTAGCAGGCATGGTGACTGGAAAATGTAGCCACGTGGTTCATTTATAGCATTCACCAGATTAGGATGTTTCTGCCTTCCTTTGCCTGTTCAGACATTTTTCCTTAATTTTTTTTCTTCTTTTCCAGTTACTGATAAATCCAGATTAACTTCTAGTATAGCTTGTCAACTTCTTTTATTCACAGAGGGATATGATAGGTTTTCTTAATTTTCATGGATTCCTGAAAGTATTAATATGGGTCAAAAATTTCCTCCCAAGAAGTCTTTTTCTAGCATTTCCAGTTTATCTCAACTTTGCTCTCCAGAATGCTGAACTTCAACTTCCTGTCTGGAGAAATGTTTGTCTGCTTTTCAGTTTAATGTTAGTTGTTTTTAATTAAATTTTTTCCATTGTTGAAGTAATGAAATCATTTAAATTGTTTAAGTGGTAAGGGGATTGGGGTGAATGTTTGGAAGATTCCAGATTCAATTCCTAACAAGGAAAAGAGATGTTTGTTACCTATCAAAAACTATAAATGAATAAGTTTTATTATGTTGCCAATCATATCATCAGTTATCACTCCTGGGATATCAAAGATCAGGCACATGATGTACATGTCATAGCATTTTTCTTCAACCATGGTATGGCTTAGTACATGGATTGTCCCCTGTTCTGAAAGACAAGTCATCTAGGAATATTGGCTTGTTAGACTGGCCATGCCCTGATTCTTGGTGTTGTTTTAAGTGATTCCTTGCTTCATAAGAGGCCTGGCCTAGTGTGCCCATTTCTATTAATAATATATTTGAAAGATCTAAGTTTGTCAAATTTATTGCAGACATATGATCAGAGCATTTGATATTCTTTACTTAAGGCTGAGAATTCAAACTTGGCAGTCTTGAATGTTTTGTGTAATTTAGCTAGGTGGTTTTGCATTCATTCTTTTTTTACTAAATTATTTTTACTGCTAGCTAGGATCTAGGATTTTATGGCAGAAAATAGTTGAGCATCTAAGACTATTATGAGTTTGTTTTTTTACTAGGGAAGTAGTAGTGGGTCGGTGGCACATGCAATTCATTTGCCTGTATAACACAATATAACCTCCAAAAATTAGTAGAAAAGATATAGAAAGTAAATTGATTGAGAAGTTATAGTTGAAGAGATTCAGAGATTGTGGATTGATTGTGGATGTAGAACTTGAAAAGATTGAGTTTGGATTGGGTGAGAAGTTAGAGACCAGGAAAAGGAGAGTTTTTGAAAGAGATTTCGGATAGTGATTTTTTTTACTGATTTAAACTTCTAAAATATCAAATTATAGTTAACCAAGTTTTAAATTCATGAGAAATGTGCGGGAGGAATAAAGATGTCTGCTTTCTATGTAACATGGATATTGATGCAGTTCTGTTATTTAATTTTGGTTGACTAGATTGTTATGGTTAACAAATAGAATATGCTTGCTCAACTGACTCAACTAATAGTCATTGACTCATTCTAAGGATATGTAATATAATGTTTTTTACTATTATATTATGTTGTGTGGAAATCAACCTAAGCCCTTTTTTTTCCTTGATAAATTAGAAAAATGAATTTATTAATAGCGCCAAAGAAACTGTATACCAAAGTACACAGGACAAACTAAACTTATTTCCTTTGTGGAAACCAAGCTTATGAATAATTAGGAGGTTCTCGAGTTGAAAGTTTTCTGAAGTTATATCGCTAGAACATATATGGAGGAGAAACACTCAAATCTGTCTTGCTTGCTATTCAATGTATGAAGTGAAGAAGGTTGATATATGTTGTCATTTTTTCATCTCTTAAACAGTTTCAGCTTCCATCCTTACAAACTTTATGTTAATGATTTTCTCATCTTGTTACTTCTCATGCATTAATTATAACTCAAGAGCTAACATTGGAGTAGATGAGGGAATGGTCTTCAGATGCTGACTCAATAAGTCAAAGTAGCTGTAGTGTGGTGGAAATTTCTTGGAGTGTAGGTGTTGGTTGAAGAATTTGCTAAGTGGTATAATTTCAACATTGGTTCACTGTGTTGAGAAAGAAAGGTGTGGTTAAACATGGTTTCAAGGTGGTAGGCATTCTTATCTAGTAATGTTTTGATAGACCAGTACCAGGTGCTCTGTAGTTAGCTCCTGATGCATAGGTTTAAGCAAGAAATGTATTGTTGCTATACATGCAATGATTTGACTACAAGATCATCAATGTCCTATTTCTGCCAGAATTTGTTTGTTTGTATATATTTATTTCTTATTTTTTAGTGAATTTGTGGATGTGAAGATAATTTTGTTTTACAATATTTGAGGGAGAAACAATTGTCTCAGCTGGAATAAGCTGAAAATAGCGCACGCGCATATGTGAAATTTTGGATGAGCAAGCATTCTGGTATTCTTCTTCGGGGTTTTTAATGATTTAGTAGTGCTCTGATGTCTTAGTAGTTCTAGCAGCAATCCTGACTGTGTATTCATTTTGTTCACTTTAACTCTGCATAGGAAGCATCGTATCTTCAACATTCATTTCCTTTTTGTCTTCACCCTTCTTGTTCATTTGCAGCTTCATATCAGAATTCTCAAGGAACTGAGAACGAGAGTGACCCAAATAATACAACTGTGGGTATCCTTTTGTTTTAAATCTGGAAGTTACATTTTACTTTTCAATTTTTTTGTGACTCAACATTTTGCATTTCAGATATTTGTTGGTGGTTTAGATTCCAGCGTCTCAGATGACCACTTGAGACAAGTTTTTAGCCAATATGGCGAGTTAGTTCATGTTAAAATACCGGTTGGCAAGCGATGTGGATTTGTCCAATTTGCTGACAGGTAAGCCATCCTGCCTTGAGGCATCTATTTAGTTGACATCATGATACATCTAACCTGTGCTCCTTTGTTCTGTTCCACACACATGATGGACCAGAGCTTGTGCAGAGGAGGCACTGCGGATGTTAAATGGAACTCCGTTGGGTGGACAAAATATTCGACTCTCATGGGGTCGGAGTCCTTCAAACAGACAGGTTATTTTTCTATACTTGAGTTCCTCGCCTTCAGAATTTAAGTATGGAATTTGACATGAATGTGACAATTCTACAGGATCCATCTGTTGGAGCTGTTCAGCCTCAGCCAGATCCAAACCAATATGGTGGATATTATGGATATCCACATGGATATGAAACATATGGATATGCCCCACCTGCGCAAGATCCTAACATGTACTATGGCTACTCTGGATATGGAAATTACCAACAGCCACAGCAGCAGCAGCCGCAGCAGGTGCAATATAGCTAAAAGCTTTTGGTTTATTTGATGCATTGTTATATTTTGTCGGTAAAGATATGAAGTAATATAAAGGTATTCTATATGGTTTTTTGGTCTTGTCATATATAAGCCTATGGAAAGGGGAAAAGATCAGGGAATTGAATTTTCTGTTCCATATGGTTGATGCGCTTTCTTTCAAATCGGATATCTGCTGCATGATCCTTTAATCCTTCATTGGAAGGCCAATTAGTTCCTTGGTTATTGTCGACAACAAAAAGGCTTTTTGGTCCATTATTAAGGGTGGATGTGGTATTTACTTGGTGAATAATTTTATGTTATGAATTTATATTTTTACTGGATACAAGGCTTTGTAACAATATTATGTTGCTGCATTGCAGTGATTTTGATCATAAGCCGGGCAGTGGAGTTAAGAGGTCACTTGAAGATGGAGGCAAATATCTTATTCATATCGGAGTATGCAGAGTTTAGTTTGTTCCAGATTGACACTGGTAGTAGGGATTGGCTGCTGCATCCAATTCTGTGTGTTAGTGTTGATAGGTCTTTCTTTAATGCTGTTCAATGGAGAGCGGGCCCTGCCTTTCCAGGCGCTTGCATGGTGTTTACTTTTTCCTTTCTTCCCCCTCTTCTACTCTCAAGTTGTTTGTTAGGCTCTGGGTTTAATTCACCTATCCTATACGTAGACCTAAGTATTGGCGTTTGATTGATACTGTTATTCTAATGACTTTCTCTGGAATTGGTCCTTTGTAATTTGGCGTTGGATGGCTTTGGTAAAGTAGGAACTTTCTACAATGTGGAACTCTTATTACTCAACTAGTCCTGTCAATTCTTCAAACAACGTTTGTGATTTTAAAAGTGTTTTCTAAGTTTTATCAGACTTAATTTTAAAAAAAAAACATTGTCAAACACGCTTTTTAACAAAAAAAAGTACGATTGGGCAATCAGGGGAAAACGTCAATGGACCCCCAGAAGCATGTTTAGGAAGTCTTTGCTGTGAATCCACTACAAAATGACGGACCATCATGGAGATGATCCTCCATATGTTTTACAAGAAAAGGGATTTAAGACCAACAAAAAATATACATATGAAGCACATCCCGTGCAGCCAATAAATGTTACTAATAAGAAAAAGACAAGGAATTGCCACCAATGGGTGCCGCTGCCCTTTCTTCAATCTGGCTTCTTCAAGTTCAGGCAATTATCCGCAGCTTGGCTGAACAACTCCTGGACTTGCTTCAACTCCTTCTCTGGCACCACCAATTATCACAGGCACAGTTAATTCAAGAGATATAACTTGAAAAAGATAAAAAGAAGTCATTATTGGCAACAGGGTTATTTTTAAGGTCCCCTTGTATATCAGAGTGTTCACCTGCAGCTTCTAGTTGCTTCTGTAGTTCTTGGCCCACAGCATCATTTTCAGCCTGGACAAAATGCATATGAACCGAAGAATTAGGAGAAAATACAACCACACTAGAGTGTGGCATTGTTGTATGGAGAAGGGAGAAACAGTCAAACCATATACCTGGAGTTCTGCAATCCTTTTCAGTTGAGCTTCTTCACCTCCCTCGGATAATGGAAGTGCTGCAACCAACACATCAAACTGAATACAAATGTGCTAATTAGATTTCCCAAGTGGGATAAATTAAAAAAAAAAGTTTAAACTGGCCCATTATGTTTTGAACTAATATACATAGATTTTACCATTTAATGGGGTCATTAAATCCTACTTATTCACTAAATGGTGCCAAGGGGCTGCAAACTATGTACAAGTAGCATTAGAATCATTAAAAACAGAAATCATGAGAAAATTTGAAATTGTGGAATTGCAAGAAAACCTATAACTCATCCTATTCATTAGTTATGTTTATAGATCTCGTTTTCTTTGATAACTTAATCAAGGATGATTCATAATTACTACCTTCAAATGTCATATAAGAAATTATTCCATTACTGGGGTCCAGGGAAAGTCCAAGCATGCCCTTAAAATGGCTCTAAATATTGATTAGAAAAGGACTCACAAACAGCAGCAAATTTGCTAACCTGCTTGGCAGCCTTAACGAGAGCAGCAGACATGAGCTTGGGTTGGTCAGAAATGTTAGGGGTATCCTCTGTAAGTGTAGGGATTGGAGGAGGTTCCGGGTAATTAGGGGAGAGTCGAACTGGAGGAGCATCCCTCTGTAGCGTCCCAAAGGTATTGAAAGCAAGAGCAGCAATTGTATTCACTTGTTCTTGTAGTTGAGATATTATGTCCATCCTGTTTTCAAACTTGCCCCCTGAAATTCAAAGTCTGATTACATACATGTATTAAGAACCTCAGTCAAAAGATCATGTAAAAAGAACCACAATTCTCAAGCTGAGATTCTAGAGTATGTGAATGCATTGCCAAGAGTTTCACATTTTTGGATTTGGATTTGTCTTCTCCTGCAGCCTCACATTAATGTACGTTTGCCTACAGTTCAGCTGTTAGTCATCCAACAATCCCAGTATCTATTCAAGCTCTGTTTGATACTTTTTCCTTTTCCATTTATAGGATCAGTATGTAAAAGAGAATAAGATCTCAGTGTTTTCACCATCTATGGATGGGAATGCTAGGATTTAGGGTTGCTGTTGGTTTCTTTGTATTAAAGTGGCTTGTTCACAAAATCCATACAGTTACCCCTCTAAAAATTAATATTTGATAAAATCCATAATTTCTTTTACATGAACTAGCATAGTTCCACGTGGTCCATATGTGTTCCCTAGGTACTTGGGTTGCACCCACGTTGGTGTTTTCCCCATAATTTTTTTTTTCAATAAGAAAAGGTTTTGCAATGGAGAGATAGTAATTCTATTACCAAAAAACTAATGATATTAATAAGAAAATCTTGCTATAATATTAATTATTAGAAGATAAGTACCCAAAGACACACTGCATAAATAAAAAAGAAATATTGCTAGCCCAAGGAAACAATAGTCTCATATATGAAATACTGTTCAGTGAAGAACACCAACTTTAGTTCATGAAAAGGGGCGATAACCAGAAGCCTGGAGTCTTATAAAGTATAAGAATGACCCTTGAACTAATGTAATTAACTATTGTACAAGGCCACATTTTATCAACCACCGCAATTCATGAGATTCAAGGGCTTTCCTTCCCTCCCTTCTTATCTCTTTCATCTTCTCCTTTTCCTTTTTGTATGCTCTCTTTCTCTCTCCATTCGCCATTAGAAGTTCATGCTATTGCGCAGAACCCGTAGTCTCCTTTTTTCTTTTTTTCTTTTTTGTTTGATAGGCAGGTTATAAAAAATCCCAAATATGCTTTAAAATATGTGCACCAGCCCTTCTGTTTATGTATGAATCTCCACACTGCAAATTTTTTTTCTTCTTTCACTTCCCCTGGTTATTAATTATGGACAATTATGTAATGAATCATCACAGCCAGAAAATTAATTTTTTTTTGATAGAAAAAAAAAATTCATATTAAAGGTGCCTGACAAAAGGTGGTGCACTCCATGTACAGTGGGGTATACAAGAGGCACCAAAAAAGAAGCCGCTCCAAATCCACAATGGAGACATAGTTGTCAAAGGCATGCTAAAAGCAGGTCTAGGCTCAAGGCACAACCACTCCATAGTTATAGCACCTCACCTACCAAAGTATGCCTTATCTATTTCTTTCTTCTTTTTTTAAATATTATTCTTGAAATTTCTGATAGTAAATTGGAATTTTATATAATTTCATAGTTTTTTGTTAGATGATTCTTTCAAATGTTTGGAATTTTGGATTTAATTGAATCTAAGTCATATTTTATAAAATTAACATGCATCCTAGGTTGTGCTTCACTTTGTTCAGGTGTGCGCTTGGGTGCTGCACTTTGTGCCTGAGCCTTAGACAACTTTTGCATCTTAAGTGCACCTTGTGCCTTTGGCAGCATCTCTCCTTTAGCTCTCACGCCCATATGTTCACCTTCTTGCTTTCCTGCCCCCATTATTATGTTAAAGGGGAAAGGGCTCTTCTCAGTTCTCAGTCTCCTTGTTTTACGAATGAGGAACTGGAAGGTGGCAGGCATTTTTCCCTGGGTTGGTCATCCACTATGAATGAGCAGGCATCTTTACTAGGTCATAATGAATGGTGTACTATTAGGCACTATGAATGAAAATTATCTACAAAGCCCAATGGTGTACAATTAGGCAACCCTGTAGGGACCCTAATGGCTATACCACTACAAAAGGGTCATAATGAAGTCTTCGATCTGATGTCTCTTCCCCATTAGAGGTTAGGTTGTTACATCCCTCCTAATGCACCAAAATAAACAAATCAGGGATCTGATGTCTCTTCCTCGATAAAGATTGGGTTGTTACACCCCTCCTAATGCACCACAATAAGCAAATTAGGGCTATTCCTCCAACCTCTATAAACAGAGAGCTATCACCATTTATAAACATAACACCAAGGACCTTTATTGATTTACAAAGGACTCCATCACATAAACAAATAACAGCAATTCACAATGCATTCCAATGCACCCCTAAAATCAAGTCAACAAAGACACAGCCCTAGCCCTAACCCTAACCCTTGATTTTGGTTCTTGAGAAGAATTGAGAGGACCGAAACGTAAAACAACCACCTCTTACAGTACTTGGAAGAAAGGAACTGAATCAATTGTGAAAAGGCACAACATACATATAATATGCGGTTAAGAAATGGGAAGAGGGATTTCCAGCAACAGATCCAAGAATTAAATACGATAACTCGAACAAAATTTATATAACAAAAGATTCAAAGAAATCGAATTCGAACAAAACCAAAAATAAATAAACAAAAATGTAAATTGTAAGACATACCTTTGAATTTAGAAGTGAGGAAGTTATAGCCAGTAGAGAGAGAAAGGAGCGGGAAGAAAGAGAAAGGAGTGAGATTCGTAAACGGAGAGCTTCTCAGACACTATTGAGACTTGAGAGACACTCTGAGATGTAGCAAATCAAATGAATTTATAGAGAAATTAAAAAAAAAAAAAAATCTCTTTAAAAATAATAAAAGTCAAAGAGGTGTAAAATTGTAGGCTTGATTTTGAAAAACCCTTTTCCGTATCATATTGAATATTTGGTAATGTTTTTAAAATAATTTATATTAAAAAAAACATTTTTAAAAAATAGGTATTTGATAAAACTTAAAAAATATTTTTAAAAATTAAAAAATCACTTATAGTATTTATTGAAGAAATATTTGATTCCAAAATATTTTTAATATTAAAGTTCTTTAAATGAAGCCTATATTATTTTTATAAAATATATTGTAAAACCAAGGTTTGGTTAATCTTGATTTTGATGATAATAAAACAAAGTTTAAAACTAATGATCATATTTCAAGTATGATTAGGCAAGACGACTTCCAAAGTGGCAATCCAAAGACAAATCAAGCCAAGGAGAAATCCTAAAGAAGAATACCACCTCAAAGAGAAGAGTTTTTCAAGACCAAAACTTCTTAAGATTTCTTTGTAACATTTCATTCTTTATTTATGCACCAAAATCATCAAAGAGTAATATTGTTTTAAATATTTTAAGAATTGGATAATTTCAAGTTTTCAACTAAAACCTTGTGTTAAATGATTTTCAAACTTGTGTTAAAACGTTTTAAGTTGAAAAAGGTTGAGTGTTGAGCAAAAAAAAAATGGCTTAACCGGTTCAACTAGTTGACCGGTTGTGCTCGTCCGGTCGAGGACCGGTTGAGGGAGGCCAAAAAGTTTCTCTCTCTCCCAGTGGCCTTCTCTTCCCGGTCAAGGTTGAACCTCAACCGGTTGAGGCCCAACGATCACTTTTCCTAACGGCTAGTCAACCGGTCGACCCCTACCTCGACCGGTCGAACCCCCAACGGCTAATTTGACTTTTTTCTTCTATAAAAAGGCTACAATCTTCATTTTTCATAAGCTTAACCTCCCCAAATCATTCTTGAATATATTTGAGCCTTGAAAGAGTGTTTTTGAGTGCACCATTGTTTCATAACTTGCATATCTTTAGTGCACCATTCAATTCTAGTTTTTTTTGTATCTTTGAGCCTAAAGTTCTATTACTAGGATTTTTGTGAGATCAATCTTTGTATGTCTTTGAAATGATTTTTCTCAAGTGAAAGATATCACTTGAGAGGTTATTCAAGAGTGGGATAACTCTTGAGAAGTGTAAAGGGTGCTTACAGCCAAAAGTCCAAGAGGGTGAATTGGAACCATAATCCAATTGTAAAGAGATTGAAAACTTGATTGAAGCTTCAAGATAGTGGCATCCTCACTCGATTAGGAGGTTGAGGACAGTGGACGTAGGCAAGAAAGTGTTGAACCACTATAAACTCTCGTGTTTGCACTCTCTCTTCCCTAACTCTTTTAAATTATATGCAATTGTGATTATTTTGTTTATTATATATTTGCATATAATTGTCTCTTATTTTTGCATAGTTTAAATTTGTGAAAAAGAGACCATCGACCATCACCCTCTTTACCACCACCCCCCCCCCCTTCTAAGGTGATTACCATAGTTTGGATTAGCCTCAAATTCCTAACATATATTATCTAAAAATTAGACTTTTTTGAAAAAAAAATTAAATATAATTTTCAAACATAAAATAAACAATCATCAAAAGTGATTATAAGTAAACAAGATCGTTGGATCAAAGTAAGAAATATTAATATTTCCTATTTGTTTGTCTTAACCCTAAATAAACTTCAATTATTTAATATCATATTCATATTAAGAAACAATTCTCAAAAATGATTTTTAGCAACAAAATTAAGTTTGAAAAACAATGTTATTCTCCTTATTCTAAGCAAGACAATGTGAAAAAGAAGTGATCAGCATGTCACATTGATTCTTAAAAAAAAAAACAAGTAAAAATACTAGAAATTATTCTAAAAAATAATATATTGAAAACAATTAAAATTATTAAAAATTGTTCTAAATAATTACCCTGTTTTGAAACAATTTTTCAAACAACTCCTTTCTTAAAAAGTGTCAAACTTATAAGCCAAAACAATACAAATTTTAGTAAAGGACAACAAATTGTTTAAAAACAATTATTGAACAAACTCTAAGAGATTAGAGAAAAAACATTGCTTGATATTTGAAAACAATTTTAGTAAAAAAAATTAGGCAAATGCTAAAAATCATTTTTAAAATATAAAAAATAACTAAAATTGAAAATAATGTTTGGACTAATGTTTTGATAATTGATGCTTATAAAAATCAAATGAAGTTTGTTAATAGATCGAAGGTTAATTGCGTCCATCAACTCCCCTTACATTCGAATGTCGTGAGCATTTGGATGAACACACTACAAGATTATAGTATATGTTTTTCTTGATAGCAATTGCTTTTAAAAAGGTTGATAGTGTTTGAGGTCTTACAAGTGATATTAGCGCTAAGGTCACGAGTTAGAACCCTAGGGGTGTTACAAATCGAAGGTTGACTACGTCCATCAACTCCCTTTGTGTCGAACCTCAAGGGATCCACTAAAATTAATGCTATATCGACAATCTGATTTTCATAAAAGTTTAGTACCGTAAAAATACTACAAACAAAAGCTATAAAAACATTTTACAAGCTTAAAAGCACTTTTACAAAAATCTCTCAGAAATGGGAACCAAGTTCCATTGGCGATGTAATATAGAGATAGCGACTATATCACCAAAGTAACATGAAATAAGGCTTCACAAGTGCTTTTATACGTATAAGTAGAATCATAATTCAACTCAACCCCATAAGATGTTGAAAGCTACCGTGTGGTTCAGCTCTGTCAATAGTTATATCCTTCCATAACTAGCCCTGCCATTGTTTAAAGCATTCTGTGAGCTGACTCAAAGGTGGTCTTGGGCAGTAGAAGCATACTAGAAAACATGGAAAATGCTTTTGAAAAACAGAGTGCAAGGTCCATATTACAAAACCATTCTAAGCTGTCAACAGAAATAAATACTAAATTTATATATATGTAGTCTTAGACTCTTAGCCAGTACTCATCAACCTTCCTCCCCCTTCTTTTGTATGCCAGTACTCAGTTTAACTATGTAGGCAGTGATAGATACATATCAATACCTGTTTACCCCTCAAGCCTCAGCTCTATGTGCATCATCTTCCATTTGAGAAACATCCTCAGAGGCAATGGTATTGCTTGTTGCCGCTACTGGATTGATCTCAAATTTTGAGGGTATAGAGGCATCCTTGAAACCAGAATCCAGGTCTTTGGCAGGATCAACAGGATGAGATATATGGGATTCAAACATGCTTGGGGGTTCAGACCCTTCAGCTGCAAGCTTCAGCTTAACTTGATCTGCATCTACCAGAAAGTTCATCATAGGTTGTTGACTGGTTTTTGGAGAAGATAGTGAGCCTTCACCTGTAACGTTCACGACATCACTGAAGGGACTTCTGTTTGACTGGAAAGCCGCATTGCCGCTCAAAAGATCCTTGACGGTGAACTCTGACTG
The DNA here is from genome assembly GCF_004353265.1 of Vitis riparia. Taxonomy (NCBI): domain Eukaryota; kingdom Viridiplantae; phylum Streptophyta; class Magnoliopsida; order Vitales; family Vitaceae; genus Vitis; species Vitis riparia. Next base: position 22,511,334 of record NC_048440.1, read on the forward strand.
CACATATTGGGGAAACTCATTCTTTGGTGAAGCCTGCTTTTCCATCAGAACATCAACAGGTTTACCGATCAGTTGGAAAGGCATATATTCAGGTTCAGCAACAACAGGAGCTGGGTGGAGTTCAAGATTTTGGCTCTTCAGTGCATCAGCAGGATTCACAGCTTGTTGAACTTGTGTCACCTGGATGACAGTTTCATTGCCTGGAAAAACATCAACATATGGTGTGGATTCTGCATCTAATTTCAATTCTTTAGTTGCCTCTACATCAGCCTCAGGTCCTTTGGCCAGAGTTGAAGCTTCCATTTCTTGAAACATTTCATCTTGTTTGATAATTTTATGAAAATTTTTCACCTCTGTTAGGGAGACAGGCCGATCCCCAATTCCAAGCTCTAATGTTTCCCGGGGCATGTCTTTTCCTTCCAAGGTAAAACCATCATCTTTCCTTGGCAATTTATCAGCTGAAAGAATTACAGGAGAGGTAGATTGGTTCTCAACTGCAAATGCAGCACCATGCTGAAGATCAGAGAGAAAAACTTGGCCTTCAGCTGTAGGCAGCTCTTTTTCAAGCTGGACTTTTTCTCCCTGGGGAAGAACTCTGACATCTTTTAGCAAGTCATGAGTTGGATGCACTGTAACAGAGGAAAGTTGATCCTTGAGTGTCAATGGAGCACCAAACTGAAGAATGGGTAAAACTTGGTCTGCAGATATCGGCACTCGGTTTTCTATTGGAACTTCTCCTTCCAATGGAAGATTTGTATCATTCTTCGGCAAGTAATCAGTCAGAGGTGCTGTAATAGAGGAATTTTCAAGTGCAAACAAGGCACCGATATGATGCTGGGAGGTTAAAACTTGGACCGGAACTACAGGCATCTGGTTTTCAAGCTGGACTTTTTCTCCCAAGGAAATACCTGCATCATTCTTTGGCTCGATAACAGATGGGCATTGGTCTTTGAGTGCAAATAAGGTGCCAGTCTCTTGCTGATTGGTCAACACTTTCTGTGGAACAACAGGTGTGGAGATTTGGCCCTGGACTCTTCCTCCAGAGGAAAGAACTGTTTCAATTTTTGGCAAGTTATCAGTCAGAGGTACCTTATCAGAAGCAGGTTGGTCCTGAGGCGCAAACAGGTTGCATGACTGAAGCTCATGGGAAATTTTTTCTGGAGCCATAGGTTTCTGTTTTACAAGCTGGACTTCTACTGAGGAAATGACTTTGTCGTTCTTTGGCACATTGTAAGTCAGAGGTACTTTGGTGGAAGCAGAATTTGTCTTTATTGAGGATGGGGTGCCACACTGAACATCAGAGGGTGGAGCTTGGTCCACAGCCATTGGTGCCGTCACTGCCGTGTTTTCAGGATGGACAGGTTGCTTATTTTTCCTTCTCAATCGTGGAGCAGAACTGGAGCCCTGAGATTGAGGGTTGAGAACTGGGATAGGAATTTCTTTCCTCTTGTACATTTTGGCATATGGAGCAACATCATTTGCTGCAGAGATAGGAGTAAAAAGACCTGGTACAAATACAGCACCCCTCAAAAGAGTGTCAGTGTTGCCAACCTTTACAGTGACAAAATATCCAGCATCAAATGAACCCTCGCAAACACCAGAAACGACTTGGCCCACCATTTCATCATGATCATCATCTTCATTACTTGGATTTGCTCCATGACGATGGGTTTCACTCACACTGTTAGATTTAGGTGTCCTCTCCCTTTTAACCTGGCTTTCATCCTTGCGTGGACGACCCCGTTTGCGCTTCATGGGGAGGTCTACTGGAGAAGAAGAATTTGTCCCTTGATTTTGTTGGTCCATCCTAAACAACTCGATGCAAATAGCTATTTTTCTTATTGGTATTCTAGAAATTTTCCCTGCAAACAATAAAATAATAGATTTTTCATTTTGATCAAAATCAAGCAACTATTAGTATAGGAGAAACAATAAAAGATTAACTAATGTCAATAGAGTTGGTAAATTATAAGCTAGATGGTAGATGGTAGATGGTAAACACTCTTGCAAGTACAATGATAGATGGTAAACACTCTTACTCTAATGATCAATGCTTACAAACTAAACAAGTATTTTGACAAAATCAATTTCTCAACAAGAGCCAACTAATTGCATTGCTAATATGCAGTATATACAACATCGAATTCTTTCTTTTCCTAGAGTAGGCTTCAGTTCATAGGCCCAAACCTCGGTTTCTCTACATGCTTAATATGATGAATTAATATAACAATCTGTAAACCATAAACAACCACAACTAATCTGAAGTCATGGTACTTAGCATTACTTTGAGTTCTGTAATTGGCTTATGTTTCATGGCTTTGGCGTGCACTTCTAGTATGATTGGTGACAGTTTCACAGATCCTAGAATCTTTTATTCAGGGAGACACGAATCAACAACTGAATTGTTAAATTTTCAAAATTTTCCCCATGAATCTCCAGAGAGTGGATTTCCCAAATAGATAGTGCATCCAACATGTCATATAGAACTTACGAACCCACTGTCACACTATGATAATTCCAGCAGTGGATAACAGGTCATTGCATGCATTCCATCATCAATTATAGACAAAAAGGATATGCTTTGAATTAATAAGATAAGCAAGATTAGTTGCATCAAAGCTCAGGGTTTGAAAAAAGATGTTACAAGATTGACGGCCATAAGGCACAGGGCCGAAAATTTTTGGTATCTCAATATTATAATTGACAAACAAGGAAATGATGACAATGTGGCCAATGAAATTGTAGAAAGCTCAGACCAGCCATGATTGATGGCTCCAGGGTTAGTCAGCCAAGACAACATGGTTATGAGATAAACATGGCTGAAATAAGGATGTCTAGATGATGCCTGAGACTAGATGAAATAATTAGAAATGAATGAATCTAAGCAATATATGAGGTGGAACATTAGGCGAAAAGATGAAGGAACATGGGGAAAAATAGGTTGGTATATCATACATGCAATGAACATGGGGATAAATGACTACACTGAGTATTGATGTAGTTTAGGTTTTGACATGGTAGTGATAATGAGATTAAGAATACAAACTACGGTTGAGGTACTGAATAAGACTATGAAACCAGTGATTTAAAGAAATCTGGCACTGGGGAAATCACATTAAATCCATGACAGCTGTTATACCTGTAGCCAACCCAAGTATACCACAATCATATCAAATCATACTAAATCCATGAGTTGAATTCACTAGCTAGAACAGTCTGCAAATGAGAATTATTTTTTGTTGCAAGTGTACCACTAGCATTGCAGAGATTGCAACAAAAGAAGAAATAAGGAAAACATGAGGGCAAAGTCCTCATTCTAGTTACCAAAATTCAGGTTTTCAACTTGTCATATGGTTATAGTGGTAAATTGATCAATACGGTCCTGACTCCTAAGCCATGATTACTTGCCCAAACTGCATCTTGAATTACGGGGAAAAATCCTTGCTTCTCTTTACAAGAAAATACAACCACCTTCATACAACCTTCCCAACATGACTCATATTTTACAAGATTCAGATCAAACTACGCAAATGATTCAAGATTTGAAAGCCTCTCGTCAAACAAATATGATTTCTTCTCTCCAATTCACCATATCAAGTACCTATTTGCCATTTCTTTGTTGTGCTCAGCAACAAAACAAACATGTAGTGGATGAGTTTTGAGTGTAACACCATACTCTTCTCTATATCGAGGTCACAATCACGTTATCCACAACTTAAATTAATCTATAAAAATAAAAACAACTCCGATGGAAAACACTGGGCATAAATGGGAAAACTTTTATACCAACATCTTATTAACTGAAGAAAATGTAGACTGACAAATTTTTGCCCCATAAAATCTGCAAAAGAAATCATAAATTACAACAATGAGGGATAAAAATGTTACGATGAATCAAAAAACAAGGAGGAGGAAGGACCAAAATGGTAGCAAATAGAGAATGGGAACAGACAAAAAGCAATCTAGAATACAAGTGGGAACAATCTACAGAAAATAAAAAGGCAGCATCTTGGCTCTACTAAAAGTTGAAGGAATTGTTGGGTTTAACCAAATCCCTGGAATACCCAACACAGCTCTGATGATTTCAGTCTGAAGACTACACAAGGAGGCCAAACAAGAAAATTCAACAGAGGGAGGGTGCCAACAATAGAGGTAAAAATGATAATAGGGATTCTCTGATGCTGGAACCCAACTCTACTGCCCATTTGTACAAGTGAAGCTGCTAACGTTGCAGCCACGATGGGATCGAGAAGGACAATTAGAATCAAGAGGAATCAAGTTGTGCATGCAAAAGGAAATAAGATATGATAAATATGATCCAAAACAGTGAAAGCAAATGCTAGTGACATCTTACATATCTAAGGCTCTACCAACCAGCAACGTCCTTCAACAGAATAAAACAGACAATTTCAATTTATTTTGTTATCGTCTATATTTTTTCCTTGAAATTCCATTCAAATATGACATAAAAAAACATGGGAATTGTGACAAAAATGGGTAAAACACCCATAAACCTATACACGGGCCATCTAGATGACACCTTAGACAATTGACCCTCCCTAGGTGAGGCATGTCCAGAGCATGCCTGGACAACAACAAGTAACCTCAGTATTCATTCCTATGGAACTTCACCCAGTCAGAGAAACTATTAGTACACTAGAATGTGGCAAACAAATAAAAATACACATATACACAGAATCTGGAAAGCCTAACTTTCCATTAATTGTAATGTACTAGAATACGACCTGGAAAAATCTGCATATAGATAGACTACATCCCATTATATTCATTCATTGGAGGCAAATTTCAATAGCAAGGACAATGCATCAAATAGGTCACATGGCCCACGAAAGCGTTAAGGACCCCATCAAATAGGTCAAATAGGCTAGGTGCCAATAATTCTGTTGTGAGTTCCAGAGCATCCCCTAGCCAAACCACCTACCTGGGGCCTGTTGCATGCGCTGGGTGCCAAGGTGGTCTCCCTAAGTGGTGCAAAAAACCACTTTCTCAAATCTCTCTCTCACCAAAACCCTAAAACAAACCAATCATGAAACTTTTCCATATTACTAGAACCCTGTTTTCCTCAGCATGAACCATCCCACATACCCTCCACTTGGTCTCCAAGAAAACAGAAGAAAACTAACAATAACAATACTTCAGATCTTACACTTTGTCGATTCGGCTTCCCACAATGAGAAACCCACCTCAGCTACGCCAAAACCTATATTACACTACCATGCTTAGTTGACCATGCGGTTTCCCGTTTTATCGGGTCCCAATAACGAAAAATCAATATCTCAATACCCGCAAGTTCCTTTCTTTTCCCTTTTCCCGCATTTTCCCGGCAACCAAACAGAGCATAAAACAAACACAACGAAAACGGAGTCATTGGAGGAGCTCTTTGCAATGCAAAAACCACTGCTTTTCATGCAATAGTGAAAAAGATTAAACAGAAAAACATAACCACAATTTGGAATAGCTCAACTACGTACGCTTTCCAAACAGTAAAGGAACAAAAATGGAAGGGTGTAAGAAATATAAATCAAAGAATCTGGAACCTGTTTCACTTTTTTCTGAGAAAAGCAACGAGAAAATGCCGGAAAAATCGAATCTTTCTCTTTCCTTCTTTTTCTTCCGTTTTCTCTCACATTTGTTTGTTTGCAAGGAAAATAACCGTAACGCAAGGAAAATAAATTAATATTGGCTCTGTTTGTTTTACGGTGTTGCATTATCCGCATCGCGGTTAACGATGCCCCTATAATATTTGTTGGGCAAAGGAAACGTATCCTTGATGAATTAAACTACTCAAGTTTGAGAATTTCTCATAACGTTTCACTATTTTCTTTTCTTTTTTTTTTTTCAATTGTAAGTAACATGTATTGTTTCATTAAATTTGCAAGATTGAATCCAACTCACCATAGAAAATAGGCTAAGATAATACACATTTTACATTATGTTTTTCAAAATAATAACCAACAAATATAAACTCAATGCTCTAAAGGAAGATTAAATATTTAATGAATCAATTTATACCTTTTAATAATTGAGATTGAGGTTCTGCTTGTTAGATGGAAGAATCGAATCCAGTTGTCCTAAGTCACCATGAGAATTGTAGTACTCAAGTACTCTGCAAAAAAAAAACAGTTGTGATGAGCATCAAAAGACATTAATATAAGCTTTCGATAATCAAAATTTTGATTGGATTTGGTCAATCAAATAAATTAAATACCCTATTGTAGGGCATTCAAGTATTTTTGATAGTTTTGCGAAAGAAATTTATGTGGAATCAATGAAATCTTAGACGGGTAAGGTATAAGAAAGAAGACGGATAAAACGAAGAAGAAGAAGAAGAAGAAGACTGCTATATTAATTAGCAGGTAGGGTTTTTGGATCTATTCATTTAGGTGATTACATGCTCTTTTGTACCATTCTTTAACCATAGGCTTGAGTTAATTTAACCAAAATAGGTTAATGAAAACATCAACAAAGACATTGAATTGAAATTTAGGGTTTTTTTTTTCCAATAAAAATACTAAATAACTTACTTTGAATTATCACTATATGAAAATTTAAAACATACTTCGAATCATCATATGAAAATTTAAATGTAAGTCATTAGAAGCATTGTAATTGATTCATAGTAGGTAAAATAGACGAGGAAAGTAGAGAAAATGAGGAAAAAGATAGTTATTATAATAATTAATGGTATTGTTTTAACATTCTTTACCGTAATGTATAGTTAACTTACCCAAAGCACTTAATTTAATTTATTTTATTTTATCATAACACCAATTTGGGCCTTTTAATAATAAAAATGCAAATTAAATTTATATAATGTTCAAACAACTGAACTACTTGTTCTAGATCACCCTCCACTAAAAATGGATTAATTATTCGAGTTAGAAGAAAAAATCAAATTAGAAAGAAAAGTACCAATTAAGTAGTTGTTTATGAATTTATAATTTTTTTATATGACTCTTTAACCATAGGGTTAAGATACACATAAAATCACTGTTGAAGGCATTGATGTGGGTTTTTTGGTAATATATTTTTACAATCAAAGAATTGAATCACTTGTTTCCCATCCACTCGAGGAGTATTATGTTAGTTGATGACGAGACACTTGCAAAATAATGATTGATTTAAAAAGTATTGATACCATAATTTTATATTTTTGATGTGTCGCTTCGTCAAATAGTCACAACTTACTTTAACTTATATAAAAGGGAGAAGAAAACTTTTAAAACTATATGGACCTTCTACAAACTTCTACTTATCCAAGATGGTAGAAGATTTTAGATAAGCTTAAAAGAAACAATATTATAATATATGAAAGTGTAAGTATTTTTTAAATTTATGAAAATAAATTTAATTTTAAAAAGGTAAAGTTCTAATTTTAATAATTAAATCAATTCCCACATAATATTTGTGGAGATAAATGAGTCGAGAAAAGTTAATATGTTCTAGATGAAACTATACAAAAATTCATTTTTTTTTTATAAATAAGCCTTTTTTCATTTTTCATTTTTTTTTTGAGGAGGGCACGTGTTAAACACACGACAAACAATAAATCTATGGTTAGGAAAAATAGATACAAATTTGTTTTTCTTATTTTAGAAAACAGAAAAAAACGTTTTGGAGATTCAGAAAGTGTCTCCTTGAACCTCATCCATGGCTTCTCTACTGGCCAACGGCCTTCCACGCTTCTCTCCTTCCGAAACCCCGAAATTCCCAAAAGGGTTTTGCCCTAAGCTCGAATCCCTAAAATCCCTTAACCCCAAAACCCCCAAAAATCCTACCTCCAGTGTCTTCAAGGTTCGGGCTGATGTCGGGTTCGAATCCAAAACCATCGATTCCGATTCTCCAACTGCTTCCCCAGGTAAGCCCGCCACTTCTAGCACCGATGATAAGCTTCAGAAAATCCTTAACCGCGATTACAAGTGGGGTTGGTTTGAAAACATCGACTCGGATGCGATTCCGAAAGGGCTTTCCGAGAAAACGATTCGGATGATTTCCGAGAGGAAAAATGAGCCCGACTGGATGCTTGAATTCAGATTGAAGTCTTATGAAAAATTCCTCAAAATGAAAGAGCCCAAGTGGTCGGACAATAGGTACCCTCCAATTGATTTTCAGGATATGTGCTATTACTCGGAACCCAAGAAGAAGCCGAGTCTGAATAGTCTCGATGAGGCTGATCCAGAGCTTCTTAGGTACTTTGATAAATTGGGGGTTCCTTTGAATGAGCAGAATCGATTGGCTAATGTTGCCGTTGATGCGGTTCTTGATAGTGTATCGATAGCCACCACGCATAGAAAGACCTTAGAGAAGGCTGGGGTGATATTCTGTTCAATATCTGAGGCAATTCGGGAGTACCCGGATTTGGTTAGGAAGTATTTAGGAAGGGTTGTGCCCTCTGACGATAACTACTATGCAGCTCTGAACTCTGCGGTGTTCAGTGATGGGTCATTTTGTTATGTACCAAAGGATACAAAGTGTCCTATGCAGATCTCTACATATTTTCGGATAAATGCATTGGAGACAGGCCAATTCGAGAGGACTTTGATAGTTGCAGATGACAGGAGCTTTGTGGAGTATTTGGAAGGGTGTACAGCCCCTTCTTATGACAGGAACCAACTTCATGCAGCAGTGGTTGAGCTGTATTGTGCAGAGGGTGCGGAGATTAAGTACTCCACAGTGCAGAATTGGTATGCTGGAGACGAGGAAGGGAGGGGAGGGATCTATAATTTTGTAACGAAACGGGGTCTATGCAGTGGGGCTAGATCAAAGATATCATGGACCCAGGTGGAAACAGGGTCTGCCATAACTTGGAAGTACCCAAGTGTTGTGTTGGAGGGTGATGATACGGTTGGTGAGTTTTATTCTGTTGCTTTGACTAATAATTATCAGCAGGCGGATACTGGGACAAAGATGATACACAAGGGAAAGAACACAAGAAGTAGGATTATCTCAAAGGGTATTTCGGCAGGGAATTCGAGGAACTGTTATAGGGGACTTGTTCAGGTTCAGTCGAAGGCCAAGAATGCTCGAAACTCCTCACAATGTGATTCGATGCTTATTGGTGATAATGCGGCTGCCAACACCTATCCATACATTCAGGTAAGTCCCTTGAACTTGGTGGCATGTTTCACCGTTGTTACTTATTTCTTTGAAGTTAATGTTTTCTTTGACTGGTGTTGCTTGTGCTAATTTTTGGGAACTATTATCATTTTTTATTAAGGATATACCCGGGGGTTTTCTGATTATGTCCATAGGATAACTATTGCTTTAATTTTGTTGAATATTACGACTTTCAACAAGCCTGGATTGATGTCTGTTGTAGCATATCACTTGTTTCGACCTACACATTGAAAATCACCGTTGACCTGCAAGGTGCAAATTGAAAATGTTGCTGTGTGAGTGAAAACCTAGCTAAGAAGGTTCTAAATTGTGTGAAAACTGCAGTTAGCAACTGTTAGAGATGGGTTTTTATAAAAAAATGGAAATTTTAATGTCCAAGTGAAAACTGAGCTAAGAAGATCCTAATCACATGAAAGTTGCAGTTAACAACTGCAAGACACAGGGTTTGATTGGCAAGTTCTCTTTCATGCTTTTAGCAATATGTCTGTAGTTTCCTTATGGAACCAAAAACCACTTATTTAATCTGATTTAACCTTGAAAAAGTACTCTTTAAACCAAAAAAATGAACTCATTAAGGGGAGAAAAGAGCTGTGTTTTCCATTATGAAATTTGAATATACAGAAAGGGATGGTTATTTTGGCATCAATAAAAAATTTCTAAAAATAATAGCAAAATATTATGTCAATTTCCCCCCTTTTCTTCAGTCTCCGGAGATGTTAAACACTAGGTTGACTATCTCCAAGCTTGCCTTGTTAGCCCAAGGGTTGGGTAATCCTGATTTTGATGATAATGGCTTAAGTCCACTTCCTCTAGCCTCTTCCCAAGCTTGGAATTATTTCCACTATCTCAAGAGCTTTCTCAACCAAAGTTCTTAAATCTCTTGTACCCTTAGATTCCTAGGTTCCAATGGACCTTTATATTTTTTTTTGATAGGTGCAATGGACCTTTACATCAACCAAGGAGTATCTTTCAACTACTTACACACTGGTCCTCTCTAGTACAAAAGGGAATAAATGAAGAGAACTCTTTCACAGAGTAGATATGCAAAGATGAAGAAACTCAAGTGCAAGTGCTCTTTAATGAGGATGGGTAAGTTTGGATATAAAGCACTTGTTTGGATTTAAGAAAGTTGAATGAGCAATAAATATAACTTTCAGGTTCTTGTTACCCTTTAAATGCACTAAAGGTCGGGTTTAAATAGGTTTTGGAGTCAAGCTAGCCATTAGAAATAAAACTTCCAGAACCGGACATCCACATGGCCATATACATACTAATCATTGGATCATTTAATGAGATACAGAGAGCCATTGGAGGCCAAAAGGCAAATGGGGATGTTAAGGTGGTTGTCCACATTGCTAAGTGGTTGTCTGCATTGCCAAGTGGTCATCCAGGTGGATGCCCACATCACTTTTAGTAGCCATTTTGTCCCAAAATAGAGCAAGTAGACGTCCACATGTGCTCTTGCTTGAAGTAAGTGCTAGTTTGAGTGAGATTTGGGCTATAACCAATTTCCAACAAATTTATTTAAAGCTTAACCAATATTTTGAAAATATTTTCAAAGTTGAGAGCACCTTGGTTACGTCAAGAATTGTTTTTAAAGAGACTTAAGGATTTTCATTAAGAACTTGAGGTTCGATGGAGTGCCCTATACTAGGTAGCTTAAATCATCCTCACATAGAGCACAAATACTTGAAATACAAGCAAGGGAAATCAAATAAGTAGCTTTACTAAGATCTTTGTGAAAAGTCATGAAATCTTCTTGTGCCTTCCTCTTGAATCTTGCATTTTGCTTCTTAAATGAGACTTTTTTTTTTTTTGATAAGTAAATAAGATTTCATATATAAAAAAGACGCTAAAAAAATGACTCAAGGTATACAATACCTATACACCCGCTTCCAACAAGGCCAAAAAACAAAGATAGCCCAACAACCCAATCCTACTTAGAGCCCAACCAATTAATAAAATTAACTATAGTTAGAGGGCAATCATCTATGAACAACTTAGTCTTGGACCAAAAAGAAAGGATAAAAAAGTGTTTCAGTCGTTGAATTGACAACATATCATCCTTGGATGCCAATGTATTCCTCGCCTTCCAAACTGTCCAGAAAATGTGAAGAGGAGCAGCTCTCCACGCCTTCTTGGGTTTTTTGCCCAAGAAAAAACCATTCTAGCTTAGAAGGCTCTCTCTAACTGAAGAAGGCAATACCCAAGACACCCCAAATAAAGTAAAAAGTAGATCTCATAGCTCTCTTGTTCTTGAACAATGAAGGAGAAGATGATTTATGATCTCCTCTTTCTTAAGACACATAAAGCATCTATTTGCCAATGCCCGTCCTCTTTTCTAGACCATATCCAAGGTTAAGGCTTTGCCTCACATAGCCTCCCATGCAAAAAAACTAATCTTGGGCTGCACATTCACATTCCAAATATAGCTTGAAGGAAACAGAGATGAACAACCCGCTTCAAGGGCAACATAGAGAGACTTAACCGAGAATTTACCACTCTTAGTTTCAGTCCAGGACACCATATCCTCCACATCCTCAATAACTCTCTTACCATGTAGCCTCTCCAAAAATCTTTCCGCCTCTTCTACCTCCCAATCATTGAAAGCTCTTAAAAAAACAGGGGTTCCAACCCCCCCAACCCCCCTCAGCCAAAGGGTCCCAAAAATCTGCCACCCACGCTTCCTTCTCAACAGTCAAAGCAAAAAGAGAAGGAAAAGACATACACAAAGGAGAATCCTCGCACCATCTATCCCTCCAAAATCTCACCCTTCTCCTGTTACCAACAATGAAAACCATCCTATCGCTCACCAACTCCCAATTCATCCTTATTCCTTTCCACAACCCCATACCATGAGCCTCTCTCACTTCCCGAGAGCACCAACCCCCTCTATCTTCTCCATACTTCCTTCTAATCACTTGATTCCATAAAGCCTCTCTCTCATTTGCGAAACGCCAATTCTATTTAGTAAGAAGAGCCTTGTTGAGAATGGAAAGGCATTTGACCCCCAAACCTCCATTCTTCTTACTTAAACACACCAACTCCCATCTTACTAAATGAGGCTTTCGCTCCAAATTGCCCCCACCCCAAAGGAAGTCTTTTTGGATTTTGGATTTTCTCTAATCTCCGTCTGACTGAGCTTGGTAAGCACAACAATGACATGAGATAGATGGGTAAATTCGATAACGTGCTTCGAATAAGAGTCGCCCTCTCTCCCTTGGATAAATATTGTCTCTTCCACATGGCTAACCTTCTTCGAAAGCGCTCTTCCACACCATCCCAAACTGTAACTGACTTAAAAGGAACACCCAAGGGTATCCCCAAATAGGTGGTTGGAAGGCTACCCATTCTACAACCAAATTCCCAAGCAAGATCATCCATATTCTCTACCCTCCCTATTGGAATGAGTTCACTTTTTTCCAAATTTATTCTCAATCCCAAAACGACCTCAAACCACATAAGTAACCAATTGAGATAAGTCAATTGATCTTGTGAAGGTTTACAGAACACCAGTGTATCATCAGCAAACAACAAGTGGGAAATTATGGCCCTTTCTTCACTCCTACCCTTCACCCTATAACCCGATAAGAAACCTCCCTCTACAACCCTTTTGAGAAAAGCACTAAAGACCTCCATAGCTATCACAAAGAGATAAGGGGAAAGGGGATCGCCCTGTCTCAAACCCTTGGAGCTTTGGAAGAAGCCCGTAGGGGTTCCATTGACCAACACGGAGAAACTTGCAGTGGATATGCACCATTTAATCCACCTGATCCATTTTTCCCCAAAACCCATTTTCTGCATAACTGTGAGAATAAAAGTCCAGTCCACGTTATCATACGCCTTCTCTATATCCAGTTTGCACAAAATGCCACTCTCATTATTCTTGAGGATCTAATCAATGACTTCATTAGCTATCAACATTGCATCTAGGATTTGTCTACCTTCCACAAACGCCCCTTGAGCCTTGGAGACCACCTTTCCAACCACCTTTTTTAGCCTATTGGCTAAGACCTTGGCCAGCCACTTGTACAAGCTTCCTACCAAGCTTATAGGCCTAAAATCCCCTAAGACTTCAACCCCTGCTTTTTTTGGAATTAGGACATAAAAGTTGCATTTAGGCTTTTGACAAATTTGCCATTTTCATAGAATTCCTTGAAGAAACACATCACATCAGCCTTCACGAAATCCCAAGCAAATTGCCAAAATGCCATAAAAAATCCATTTGGCCCCGGGGTTTTATCCCCATTACAGCCCAATAGTGACTCGAAGACCTCTTCTTCCGTAAAAGGAATCTCCAGGGCACTAGCGTCCAAAGGCTCCAAAGTCTTAAACTGTAGCCCGGAAACAGAAGGGCGCCATTCCCCCAGATTGGACAACAACAGCTTAAAAGCATTGACAATCCCTTCTCTAATTCCATCCTTCTCCGTAAGCCAGACTCCATTAATCTGAATTCTTTCCACATTATTCCTCCTCCTGTGAGCATTGGCCATCTTGTGGAAAAAACCGGTATTTCTATCCCCCTCTTTCAGCCACACTTCCCTGGATTTTTGCCTCCACGTGATTTCTTCAAGTAAGACCCATTTTTTATAATCTTCCCTCGCTTTTTTTCTAGCTTCCAGCTCTTGCAACGACAGTTTGCTAATTTTCTCCTTGGCATCCTAATACTCCACCTGCTCCAAAGCCAAATTCTTTCTATATCCAACCCTACCAAAGGTGTTTCTGTTCCACTCCTTCAGCTTAGCCTTCATAAATTTTAGTTTTTCGGCCAAGATAAAACTTGGGGATCCACTGAAGCTGCCTCCCTCCCACCAATGCTTCAAAAGGTCCTTAACACCTTCCACTTTCAACCACATATTCTCAAATCTAAACGGGGAAGGGCCTCTTCTTAGGCCCCCTCCGTCTAGAAGAAGCGGAAAGTGATCAGACACAGGTCTTGGCAGAACAAACTGCCTCGCATCACCAAAATGACTGTCCCACCCCTCATTAACCAAAAAACGATTTAGCCTTGAAAAAGACTGGTTATTCACCCCTCCAATCCAAGTAAAAGGACCCCCAACCATAGGCAAATCCTTTAACTCTAGATCTTCTATAACTTCTGAGAACCTTCTCATGTTTGAATTCAAGCTCCCTCCTCTGTTGCGCTCTTCCGGACTTAGAATGACATTAAAATCCCCTGCAACACACCACGGCCCATTCTAAAGCCCCTTAATGGCCCCCAACTCCTCCCAAAAACTCTCCCTGTTCCTCCTCAATGTTGGGCCATAAACCCCTATAAACGTCCATCTGAAACCATCCTCGCAGCTCTTAAAAATGCAAGAAATAGAGAACAATCCTTTTTGAAGGTCAACCAAATCCAACACCCTGTTATCCCAAAACACGACTATACCTCCAGCTGCGCCCCTTGAATCTACAACTCCCCATTCAAGGAATCTTCCCACTCCTAAACTACGGATAATGCCCATTGACATTTCCTGAATCTTGGTTTCCTGTAGGCAAACCAGATCCACCCTATTCTTCTTTATCAAAGCTTTGATCACCTTCCTCTTATCGCAATTATTGGCCCCTCTTACATTCCAAGTAAGCAGTCGGAGCTTCATTTAAACCTGCTTGTACTTCCCCCCCCTTCTCCTCCTCCTCCAAGATAGTTCACTGTTCATTCCAACTTTCTCAATTCTCTTTCGAATTTTGACGATTCCAATTTTTTCCTTTTTATGCCATTCAACTTTCCTTTTTGAAGTTTCCTCTCTTTCATTCTTTTAAGCAAAAACAAAATTTCCCCTTCGAAGCCCTCCGTCGGCATTCCAAGATAGTGGCTAAACTTAGCCAAACTACTAGAATGCCAACAAAGTTCCTCCTCTTCGTCCCTCTCCTCCTCATCCTCTTGGGAGACCCTTTCCGAAACCCTCTCTGACGCCTCCTCGAAAGTCCTAGACTCCCTACCCGCCAAATCCAAGACCTCGACCTCCCTCCCATCTGCCAATATCATCCTTAATGGGCCCATAATAGCTCCCTCTACGGCTTCTGAACCACTACCCCGATCGAAAACCCTGGCAATGGCAACACCTTCCCCATCCCGCCTAGAAGGAGTAGAAGAAAGAGACATTTCCCGCTTCCCCAAAGAAAACAAAGAACAAGAGAATTTATCAGAGTACCTGGAAGCCTTCTCCATCAACGCTTCGTCGGTGTTCACTGTGAGATTAAATGCCGGATGAAGCGACCCCAGCTGGGAACCAAACATTTCCCCCTCTTGCTCTCCATAGACGCACTGACTCCCATTGCAAGCCCTAACCCCTTTTAATTTCTCCAAGTTGGGTCGTCCCACCACCACAGGGCCTTTAGAAGGCTCCGTCATGGGCCGGCCCATCTCCACTAAGTCTTTAAAGACTTCAAACACTTGGCCCTCCTCAACGGGCCCTCTCCCCAACCCCGACTCCCTTTGCCGGCCCAATGGAAGTTTTTTTCCAGGCTCGAAACAAGAGGATAAAGTTCGTCTTGCTTCTTAAATGAGACTTGTGACATATAAAATGATAAAGTTCTTTCCAACCCATGCACTTGAACAATAAACACATTAGTGTCTTGTAACCTTTGCTTTGACATCATCAAAATCTGAATTACTCAACCCTTGGGCTAACAATCTCCCCTTTTTGATGATGACAAAACTAAGGTTGCCAATAAACTCTCCCTCAATATATGCTCCTAGATAAAATTAAATAGAATGCATTTTAAGCAAGAGGAGAATATTGAGAATGACTCATATGATATGGGATAAATTTGAAGTACTGAGCAAGATGATAAAGTTACATCTATGCATAGAAATACATATATGACCAAAGTAGCATGGTTTGCATGGAATCATTTATCATAGCATCCAAGGAGATACATAGATAAAATTAAATAGAATGCATTTTAAGGAATAGGAGAATATTGAGAATGACTCATATGATATGGGATAAGTTTGAAGTACTGAGCAAGATGATAAAGTTACATCTATGCATATATGACCAAAGTAGCATGGTTTGCATGGAATCATTTATCATAGCATCCAAGGAGATAGATAGCAAGGAGGTGCTATGTATATCTACTCTTTGAGAGATTTCTCTTCATTTATTCCCTTTTGTAATAGAAAGTATTAGTATGTAAGGAGTTGAGGGATACTCCTTGGTTGATGTAAAGGTCCATTGGAACCTAGAAATTCAAGTGCACAAGACATTTAAGAGCTTTAGTTGAGAAAGCTCTTAAGATAGTGGAAGTACCTCCAAGTTTGGAAAAGGCTAGAGGAAGTGGATGTCGGCCGTTGTCAAAACACAATAAATCATTGTTTGCAATCTCCCTTGATTTCTATCTTCTCTTTATTTTGTTTCATTTTGCAAACATTCATTGATATTCTCTTTATTGCCAGTATAAGTGTCAAAAGGGTGTTATTTTATCATCACCCAATTCACCCCCCCATATTGGGTGTACTTTTAGGTTGGATTAGTAAGACTTTTCATGCCTCACTACCGATGTGTGGAAATATTTGCTTATCTTGGTGTTAGTCTGCTGTTCAGTTAAAATCTACGTACCTTCTATAAAGGGTTGTTTGGTTAGCCATTATAATTTATTAGCAAGGTGGTTATGTAAATCTTGGTTATTATCCAATGCATAGAAGTGAGATTTGAATGGAAAAACCAAGGAGAGCTGGAGAGGATAGTTTGATTTAGCATGGGTCAGAAAGTGCAATTGCTTCTTGGTTGTATCATTTTGTTTATTGATGCTCATAGTTGTGATACACAATGCATACATGGGGAAGAACCCAACTAAGTTCACAAGAACCCATTTAAATCTTCCATGTTCTCACTAGATCAGAGCAGGTATGGTTCTATGTTTAGGATCAAATAAAGATGCATGACTAGGTGTTTTTGAACATTGGTTGTTGATGCTTAAGTACAAATTCTGAGCTGTTTGCCTTTAAAGAGGCTCCTAGAGTGTTCATTTCCCACTTTCTCTGATTTCTTTAGTCTCTATTAATTTTTGCTGCTTTTGCGAAGAGGAATTTCCTTCAGCCTCCTATTGCCTCCCTCCTAGGTGAAGGACCCTATTCTCTGTTTCTGGAATGAAAGTTATTATATCATCTATACATCTTCAGCAATGTGGTTAGTCCCTTTGAATTTCTCTGGAACATTTGAAGACAGGGGTGAGGTTGCACACATCCTATAAGAAAATGGGTGAACATGGCTATCTCACTACCTGCAAAATGGTGCTCCTTTGACTTGATCCAAATCCTGCCAGAAACTTAGATTAGAAGAAACCTTCAAAGTTGACTGGTTTTGCCTGATTAGATCCTTTTGTTTCAGAGTGTACATGCCCCTAATTTCTTGAGACGGGTCTTGGTTGCAAGGAGGGGTTGTTCTGTTTGATTTCCTTATCATTTGAGGGACAGGTCCATTCTTGAGAAAGCAACAGAGAGCAGAAACAGTCATTTGAAAAAAAAATGAAGCCACCATAGAAAAGGAAATGGATTTTGTATGGAAAGCAACACAGTCCATTCTGTTTGATTTCCTGCCCATGTGTGGTGATGATCTATAGCGATCTTTGGAAAATTATTGTATTGGTGCATTTATCATAGATCCTCTGGTTACCTTGCTCTGCTATGCTTTGGAATGTCTATGAGAATATGTTCATGGGGAAACGTTCCCTCACTTTGTTGATTAAATCTCATTTGCTGAACAGGTGAAGAACCCTACGGCCCGCATTGAGCATGAAGCCAGCACCTCTAAAATTGGTGAAGACCAGCTCTTCTACTTTCAGCAGAGGGGAATCGACTACGAGAAAGCAATGGCAGCGATGATTTCTGGGTTTTGCAAGGATGTCTTCAACGAACTTCCTGACGAATTTGGCGCAGAGGTAAACCAGCTAATGAGCTTGAAGCTTGAAGGATCAGTCGGTTAGGCTACAACAATGTTTTGATGTATAAAAAGCTCATGCTTGGGTTAGGAAATTCATATAACAGTGTCTAATATATTTCCAAACGAAAATGAACGTCATAAACTGGCATGAGAAGGTCTAATGTTTGTATATGCACCACACTAATAATGCTCATCTACTTTTGAATGGAATTTTTAGTTGCTTCAACTTCAACCTTGCTTTTTTACTTCATTTCTTTGATTTTATTTTTATTTTTATAACATTGATATCGATTTATGATGTGTATATAAATTAAAAACTTGGACCATAACCACCCACCAGGAGGCAGAGGGCACCATGAATTGTTGGCAAAAGGAGTGGTGGCCTTTGTGTTTCCCTTCACCCAAGTCTGTAGGAGAAAGTCTGAACTTGAGATGGGCTGATTCAAATGTATTAAATATTAGGATGGTACCTTCAATTTGGTCATGCCCACCTCAAACTTGGGGTCATCTAAAGACCAAAAAAAAAAAAAAAAAAAAGAAGAAGAAAGAAGAAAAGAAAAGGGGAAAAAAAAGAGGCCAAAAGGGCAGTTTGTTTTTTTTTTTTTCTCTCCTAAGTTTAAGACAGAATTTCACAACCTTTAGTTCTAATTGAAAAAAAAATTTCAAGATAAGGGAATGGAAGGATAACGAGGATTAATTAGAATTACAAATTCCATCTAAGTGTTTACAAGAATATTAAAAAGTGAAAAAATTGGATTACCATAATACCCTTGCACAAAGAGATAAGAAATATTAATATTATTATTATTTTTTAAAATTGTACTCATGTCAATGATATATTTTAGGATGATAAATTCTTCGTCTTACAAAAATTAAGTGAGATTTAGAATAAGCCATAAAAATGTTAGATATAAAAAATTAAAATAAATTCGATTAAAAAATATTTATATTTTACTAATTAAGAATAATTATGAAGAAGATATTCATAAATGGTTATTAATATTTATATAAATAAAATCAAATAAATATAAAAATAATGTTTTTTAATTTATTTTAATTTGCTAGAGCCTCACACATTTGATATTATTTAATATATAAATATCCATAATTTATTAAAAAAATTTAATATTGAACCAAATAAATCAAAACACATGTAAGATGCATTAACCTACAGAATAATATCTTTTTTATTTAAAATTTTGATGATTTAATAGGGTATTACTTCAATTAATAATAATTAAAGTAATTCATTATATTTAATAATCATCCCATTATTTTAATTTTTTAGAAAATATGTTATTATTTTTAATATAATATGTATAAGTTTATCAAAATTAAATGTCATTATGATCTTAATTTCTTCATGACATTTTTTGTATAATGTGATAAAAAAATTCAAATAATAATCACATTTGTATTTACTTGAGTTTCTATACTATATGTTTGAGTCTATTGAATTTATCTCCATCCTTATCATATTAGTTTTTCCTTCTAGTTCTTATAGAAAATCTTAACAAAATGACCTTTTATACGTGTGCATGTTATAGGGTTAATATTGCTTAAAAAAAGTTTAGGCACAAAAGAAAATATAAGGATGATTTTTTATAATTTATCCACATATTTATAAATTTAAAACAATACCCAATATATTTATTATTTTAATTATATTATTCATAATAAGTTTATTATTTTTATTTACTTATTAAATTATTTTTAAATGTTAGAAACTTGAATTTAAAGTTGTTATCATGTTAAATTTGTAACCTTTTTATTCTATAACATGATTTACCTTTTATAACTTTAAAATAATTATTTTATTTTAAATTTGTTATTTGATAACCCGTAGTAAAACTTTCGTGTTGTTCATGTGATTGGTGCAAATTAAAAATCCTCAATATTTCTATTTTAAATTGGATTTTAAAGTAAATTACATTTAGTTCTAAAATCAACACCAAACGTACTTAGATTGACACGATATTAAATAATCTAACTTATGTAATAATTTAAACTTTTAGTTCAAATTAATAAATTGAGACTAATATCAACACATAAAAAGGCCAACCTTTGTTATCTAAATTAAAGTCTTTTGCCTAAGCCGAAGACCAAGCCCCCTTCTTAAGAATCAATGGTTGAGAACTTGAGATTATTCAATCCTTTGTTGACTTTTTGGATGAGTCCCATGTATAAAATATTAGGATGATACCTTCAATTTGGTCATGCCAACCTCAAACTTGGATCACTGGAAAAAACCCAAGAATCTAATTGCATCTTCCCTAAAAAGATACTTGTTTTTATTGTTTTCTATCTCCAAATTAGGCCAGCTTGGGGAGTTCAAAAGAACCTCCCCTTCCCAAACCTTATCAAAGGAAACTTTAGGACAGTGATATAAGGTAGTTGGGCTTCATTTATTTTTTTATTTAATTTAATTTATTTTTTGGCTTTGTATTGAGTTTAGAGTTACTATTATTGGCTAACCCTAGTTTTAAAATGAGGAGATGTTCTATACAATATAGATAAAGTTGTGAAAGGCCTAAACAAACTACTCAATAAGTCAACCCCATTAACAATATTTCTCATGTACTATGAGGTCATTTTCTCATTTTTATTATTTTTATGTTTAAGATAAATATATAGATAACATTGTATACAATTTTTTTCTAGGTAACACTCTTTCGTATATAAATATTATCTTTTGTAGACCTAAGATTTGAATAGTTATATGGTAATCGAGAGGAATTTATTATATATAAAGTGTGAAAAACTTCTCTTTTTAGTCAATTTGAAACTTCACGATCACTCTTGTGAAAATAAAATATTATCATTATGTCCCACGGTAGGTAAAATACTCTTATATCTTACTAAAGATTGGTGTACTAATATCACATGTAAGGACTACTTTTTTGATAGGTAGTTATTTTTTTTTTTTGCTTTGGACCCCTCTTTTTCATTATTTGAAAATCAAATTTTAACCTCAAATCTCTATTTTCATTTGATTCCTACTTGAAAAAAGGGAAAAAAAAAACCGTAATTACCTCATAAAAGACAGACTATACACTGCACCATACTTAAGATTTGATAGATTAAAAACATAATTACATAATTAAAAAGAGGCTATTATATACTAAATATCAAAAACTTCTTCTCGTTAATTTTAAACTTTTCAATCACTCTTATACGTAACGAGAGATAATTTCTTAAATCCGATTATGGATTGGTGTTCGTTTCCTTATACCGACTATTTTATGCTTTAGACACGTGTTTTTTTTTTTCGCTTTTTGAAAGAAAATCTGAACCCACTTCTCCATTTTCATTCAATTCCCACTTGAGAGAAGTCAAAGAAATACCACAACCACCTCACAAGAGACAGAGAGGCCACTGTACATTGTAAGAAAGTGGACACTTCTCAAAGGCATTGTGTGGGCATGCCTGCCTTTGTCTCCTCTACTAAAATTTCCACCAGTCTTGGCTTTATTAATATTTTTTCAAACATGGCCCTTCTCAGCCTGGAAACTTTGATTTATTTTATACACATTGGCAAGCTCCATGTTTCCTCTTTTGACTTTGGAGCTCAAATAGGCCAGCCCCAAACATTAAACAAGTGGGCACATTGCCTTCTAATGTATGTTACTTCACCATCGCCGGTGTGTTTATTAATTGACCGAACATTATATTATACCTCAATAATGTTCATTGTCCCTCAATCTAGGTCTATATTTTAATCATGGTCCCACCCTCTTCCTTAACCCTAGATTGGAAAATGGACCCGGCTTAGAGTGTTATCTCAGGAGTGTTAGACCCTAGTTTAATGATTCAATAATTAAATAACGATTCTATTTACAAGGGTTCAATGAATGTCATGCTCTATGGGATGTTGAGGTAGCGTCCCATCTCGTTACTCTCGGTTGGTTATAGTTTGGTATCTAGTGAAGTACTGAGGACAAGTAAATCAAACTTTTTATGACATTCAAGATTATATAAGAGATTTCCGTATTTAACAACAACATGTATTATATCTTATATTGAAATTTCGTGAATCAAATTGATAATTCTCAACTCTAATAAAAATTCTTAAATTGGACTTTAATCATATCATTATTTAATTATGACATTCAATATCATACTTTTGAATATTTAAAAGACAAATTATCGCACTCCAACGATAGTATACTAAGAGTATATCATTCACCTCGACTCCAATGTCCAACATGAAAGTAACCCATTAATCTTATCTTAATTTAAGGTGAAATTAATCTCATACATTTATGATTCATATATGTTCTTGATCTTTCTCCAGACTTTTTGGTTGATTCACATGTAGTATTGGAATATTCCATCAAGATGGGTTCATGCAAACCTTCCAACTCAGGTGATCTTTAGAAAACCCTAATCATTACTTAATCTAAATGCATAAAATATACTCCCCCAAAGGGAAGGTAGCTTTTAATGATTTCAATATTTTAATGAATTAATTAAATTAGGGTCATCCTCCTTCTCACCACATGATGTTAGGCCAGCTCAGAGTCTGTTTCTTCCACATTATTTTTCTACCAAACATTAGTGCACATGCACTGCTTCATCACCCATATGACCTCTCCCCAGTACCCTACACTTACAGCCATATCACCTGCTCTCCAAAGCTCTATAAATTCACTTCCATTTCCATAGTCATTTCAGATTTCATTAACTACCCAATTCTTCCATACCTGTCTCCTCCATTTTCTTCAGCTCATTCTCACAGTTGGGTTAGCTAGCTGTCTCTGATTAAGAAAATGACTCTTGTGAGGAAGCCCTATGGCTACTCAAAGATGGAGAAGGAGGACCCAGAAGAGGTAATCCACCGGAGAGCTCAGTTCTTGATCTACAAAGTGATGGAGAAGGCTGATTCTAGGAGAAAATCATCCTTTCTGAGAGTGAGAATATGCAGGCTGAGAGTGAAGATAGGGAGGAGATTGAAGAGGTTCAGGAAGAGCATGATGTTGAGCGTAACTGCTGCAAAGGTTGGTGTTTACAGACAGGTTTTGAGCCAGCTGAAGGCCTGGAAAAGATTGCTCGGGGGTGGAGAGACTGTGGTCAGTCTTCCACATTTGTTCACTTAATGTTAATGCTTTTTCCTTTTTCTGTTTGGTTGCCAAGAAAACTGGGATATATGTTGTTCCCACTTCTGTTCCTATGATCAGGGTCTGCTTCCCAATGAATCTCTGGATTCTTGACCCTTTTTGTTCAATCAGATTTTGATGCAATGATATCAATATGGTTTGTTTTGCTTTGTTATCTTCCCCTTTTCTTTCTCTGTAATATTTTCTCAACAAGAATTGAGAAATTTAGGGCTACTCAATGGATGAGAGAATTAAAGAGAGTGATTTGCATGTTTTATTTATTTATTATTTATTTTGTTATTTTGTTATTTTAATTAAATAATTTATTCATTTTTTGCATTGCCAGCTTTGGATGCTTCAAGGCAAAACAAAGTGGCAGCCCATATTTTTGACCAAATAGTAGTCGATTTAATCAATTCAAATCTTGAATATAAACTTTATGTTTTTTATTTTTATTTTTTTATTTAAGATATTTGTATTGATTTAAATAGATTGAATATGTAAGTACTTTTGGACCATGTTTACTTCTCAAAAAATTCACAGAAAAATAGAAAGAAATAAAAAAACATAAAAAATAGATTTAAAATTAATAAATCATTTTTATATATTACTTCAAATTTATTTCATTTATTTTAATTTTTTAATATAAAAAAATAATTTAAAAATTTATAAGTTTATTAGTAATTTTAATTATATTTAATTTTCTTTGTTATTTTTTATAGTATAATTAAACTTGAAAAAATTAATTTTTTGTATTTATTTATTTCTTTAATATTTTATGAGAATCGAACATAACCTTAAGCTTATAATATGTATTTTAATAATACAAAAACAACCTTATTATGAATTATTATGATGATTGTTTCTTTAAAAAAAAAGTAAAAAAAAAATATTATTATTATTATTTTGAAGTATTTATTTTTAAAAAATTATTTGATACATTAAAATATAAAAGTTTATGGAGAATGATTATTATTTAAAAAATAAAATAAAATTATTTGGTCATATCATTGCAAAAAGTTGCTGAAAATGCAAGCTTAGCACAGGGGGAATGACCTATACCTAATTCAAAACTTGAAAGAAAGAAGAAGAACCCCACATGAGAATAAAAACAACCCAAAAGAAGGAAGGTAATGGTACCCACTCTCACAATCTCCAAGCTTTGTGCCCTTCTATGGCCATCAACTCTCCCTTGTGAGGACATATATTCTCACTCAAAAGCAATGGTCAATAGAAAAACAGTTTTCAAAAAATAATTTTTGGAAGTAGTGAGGAGATTTTCGGTTTATAAATTTAAATATGAAAGTATATATATATATTTGTTCTTTAGAGAGTCGGTATGCACTTATATGCAATATAAAAGTTTTCAAAATATTTTTTCGAAAGCACCTCAAATTCATTTCAAAAAATAAATAATTTACCCAACTTATTTTTTAAGTTAGATTTTTTTTTTTCTAATTGACTTTATATCGGAGATTGTATTATTTTAAATAAAAAAATTTCTTCTCCCTATCATGCGTAAAACTTATAATGTTTTATATACACGTCAAATCAATTATCTTATACTCTTTTTTCTAGTTCGGTTGCTATAAAACCTCCCCTTTTTTAAACATTCAAAATTATTCAAAAATTGAAAAATTTAGAAGTAAATTAATAATATATCGATTTGACTCAGACTCATAATCAAATGACACATCATGTTTTATTTGGATGAACATGTTGTGATTTATGAACTGAATTTTTTTTAGTTTTTTATTTTATATATATAATTTTAATGCCACGTAAGGAAATATTTTTATAAAATATGAGATATTTACATGGGGTGTTAATAATTATTTGGGCTGAGCCTGGGGTGCTCAAGGGTCAAGGATAGGCCCTAATGGTGGAGCCCATGAAGCCCACCTTACATGTTCCCACGTCATCTGGTCTCCTCTGCCACATAGACAATGACGTGGAAAGCCCGAAATGCAAAGAGTTACATGTAAGGTTCTGTTTGTCATGACCTTACAATGGGATATAGAAAAAAGTAAAAGAAAACGTTTTTTTCATCTTCCGGCAAACAGGGTACGCAGTCGAAATACTCTGCAATTCCTAGTGTCTATCTTCCAATCCTTCTCTCCATGGCGGGTCAGGAGCCCTTTCGCTCCGTTTGGTTGCTGAGAAAATAAAGGAAATGGAAAAAGAAAATGTAAAAAATTATTAGGTAATCCGAGTATTTTCATTTATTTGGACTTGAGAAAAAAGCATAAAAATCTCAATTTGATTGATCTTGAATGCTTAAACCCAATTTAATGAAACGCAGGTTTATACCCTAAACCCTAAACCCTATCTCTTTAGTGTTTGTTTTGTGCCGAATTTCTAATGATTAAGAGTTTTTTTTTTTTTAATGCTTTGATATTGTATGTTGATGCTGATAATTTAAACTTTGACTGATCTTGAGTTTCAAAAATTTGCAACCAATTGTTTTAAGTGTAGTTTGTGTGGAATTTGATTGAGATTACTACCGAGAACAGGATCAACTCTAGGGTTTTTTTTTTGTAGCCAATCAGCATTGAAATTTTTTGTTAAATGCATGGGATTTTGTCTCTGATTTAATTGAAATGAGTGTGGTGGGATTGGATAACAGTTGTGAAGCAATGTGTGATTGATGTTTTGTTGAATGACGAATCAAATCATGAAATCCCGATTTGGTTTATCTGGTGCTGTTGTATGCTTTGTTACAGGCTCTGCTATTTCTTTTCTTCAAATTAGGGTTATAGTTTTTGAATCTATACTGTGCCATTGGTGTTTTGTCTACTTCCGCTGCAGCTTTTTCAATCGTTATGCTGTGTTTATTGTGTGCTGTTCTTATTTTCCTGGAAGAACTTGGTGGGATTTTTTATAAGCTGTATTTCAGGATGGAATTTAACAATAGAATGATTAATGGGTTTATACTTAACACCCAGTTGGAACTTAAAGCCAAGAAGACAACCCAGTGGAATTTGAACTATGCAATAACTAATAACATCCAACATCAACATATGTAACAAGATTGCCAAGGTAGCCAGCCATGATTCGATTTGAGAACCACATAGAACAGACCATGTAAATTATAACAGCAGGCCTAGCAATGTGGTAGAGGAACTTCAATTCAATCAACACAACTGGCTGAAGACACTGGAAGTATGGCAGCTGTGCATCTGATAGTACCTTTTCAAGTTGAGAGCTTGATGAAGGAGGTTACGTGGATTCTAAACTGGCTTGATGGAGTTCATCGCTAGACTTCATGATTCACTCGTGATAATGCTCTATTTACTGTGAGTGGTGCTGGGTGGGTGTTGCCCTAATGTTGCTGAGGAGGTTCCAAAGTCTTGGAGGAATGGGGAAATATGATCTCATTCCTTTGTAACCAACCATTTTCCAATAACTGTTGTATGTAAAGTTTGCTAGGTAGCTACTACATTCTGATTGATATAATGTGTATATGACATTCAATGAGAAGTGCTTTAATGATGTCATTGAACTTTTAGAAGTACTTTAATTTAGAAAATGAATTAAACATGATAATTCTTTTTAAAATGGATGAAAAAGATGAGACCTTTACATTATGAATCTCATGTGTGATCACCAACACCAATTTTATTGTCAAATTTTGTATTTTGACAACTGTAGAATCTCAATCTAAAATCTTCATTTGCAATGGGCCTTCTCTATGATGCCTGTGTAGTGACAATACCCATGCCATCTTGATCCTCATCTGGTTCTTGCTTTTGCTCAGCTTAATTTGTTGCTTTGTTCTGTATTCTAGGTTTACATGTCATATCGTGGCTTACCGTTCCATATAGAGGATATGAAAGAGAATTCTATGATTTTGTCAGCATGCTGTTCAAGTACCTTGCTTTTGCTCAGCTTAATCACAATCAAGTGCATATGTATACTGAGGAGGCAAAACAGGCCACACTGTAAAGATCGGTCCCTTCAGTGCTAACTCCATAGATGGTGGCCATTGTCGAATTTTCTTGAGCAATCATTCCTTCAAAAGGTGCTCCTTCTTGTTTTCCTATTTGTCCAAATGCTTCTGGGCTTTCTAGACCTAAAAATACTATGTTTCAAAATGCTTCTCTTACTGTCTGCTGTGGAGCTGTTCCGAGGTAATCTTTTCCTGCATTGTTTTCCCTTACTAGGAGAAAAGATGCTTGGGTAGCTGGTGTTTGCTTGTTTTGGACCATTTACCATTTAGAAAGAGCAGAAACATACAACCTTTTGAGGGGATGTAGCCTTTGGTGCAAGCTTTGAAAGATGGTTTTATCTGTCCCTGCTTATGTGGTGTAGGGATTGATTAGAAGCCGATTGTTCTCCTTTCTCTGACTTCATTGATTGTATAAGCTCCTGCTAACTTTCTGTTTCCTTTCTAGCCATTTGGCACACTTTGTATACTTCCACCAACATATTAGGGTGTGCCCCCTCTTTTCTGATTGGCACTGGTCCACATATGCTCATTGTTTGCCTATATATATGACCTGTAGAGTTATATGCTGGTACATAAGTCACAGAGTGAAAATAAATCTATTTACTTAATTTGCAGCTTTCCTCTTGAACTGATTCGAATAAAAGTTGCCTAATCTGATATTTATAAGAACTTGAGACTAGCCATCCAATTTAGTTTTAGCCAAATTTGAACTCAAATTTGGAAAAGGAGCATTGTCCTTCAGCTCTGGTGCTGCACAAAATGAGATTAGGCTGGATCACAATTAAACACAACTCCAGCCTTTTGTGGTATAAGAAAGATGGGTCAGATCATTAATGGTCACCGGCCGAGCAGAGTTAGGTTAGGTTAGATTCATGGGGTTATTTAAAGCTAGGCGTGAAAGGTGGGTGGTTGGAGGAGATGCGCATCCACAAAAACCTGTGCACCTACTACCATTATTGCAGAAGTTCCTTCAGAAATGAGTCCTCTGAAAAGGCCTGTTCGTCTTGGCATCTGTCCAAGGTATTGAATTTTGAATTTTGCCTTAGTATTGGTATTTGAATTTTGAAGTTAAATATTACAGCTGGAGTCTTGCACAAAATCTGCAACATCCAAATATTTTCTTGTTTTTATTTGGTCAAGATTTGGTTTCTATTTTATAGGAAGTAGTTGTTCATCATCTAGTAGCTTGATTTTTTGCTATTCTAATGTCATTTCAGTTACAAGCTCATGTATAAATTCAACACTCTTCATCAATAAAATGTGTGTTCCAACAGCTCAAAATATATATTCTGCATAAGTGTTTAATCTCAGATCAACATTGAGGTATCAGAGCATAAGTTATCTTGAGGGGCCAGCGAGTTGAGTGAGCCTGAATACCTTGAGAGTGCCTAAACACCTTAAGACCCATGAGGTGAGTGAACCCAAACACCTTCTAAAATCATCTAGCAATGGAGGAGTCAAGTCTCATAGTTGCACCATCAATTCTTGATGGAGACAATTATGAAACTTGGGATGTTAGAATGACAGTTCATCTACAAGCACTTGATGTTTGGGAAGCAGTGGAAGAAAATTATGAAGTTCCTCCCCTGGGAGCCAATCCAACTGTGGCTCAAATGAAGTTGCATAAAGAAAGAAAGACAAGAAAGGCTAAAGTGAAGGTTTGCTTGTTTGTTGTAGTTTCACCATCAATTCTCATCAAAATCATGAAAATTGGTTCAACTGCAAAAATTTAGGAGTATCTCAAGGAGGAATACAAAGGAGATGAAAGAATCAAGAACATGCAGGTGATGAAATTGATTTGAGAATTTGAAATGAAGAAAATGAAGGAGTCTGATGCTATTAAAAACTATGCTGCACAACTTCTTTCAATAGCAGACAAAGTTAGGTTGCTTGGAAAAGAATTTTCCAATGAGAAGATTGTTCAAAAGATATTGGTTACACTTCCTAAGAAATATGAAGCTACAATTTCCTTTTTGGAGAATTCAAAGGATTTATCAACTATTAGCTTGACATAATTATTACATTCCTTGGAGGTTGTGGAACAAAGAAGACTCATGAGACAAGGAGATATTGTAAAAGGAGCATTTCAAGCAAGAATGCAGAAAAATGCAGGCCATAAAAATGGAAAGAAGAACAAGAAGAAGACCAACAAGCCAAGTAGCAACAACTAGAAAAATGGATTTTTTCCACCTTGTCCTCATTGCAAGAAGACAAATCATTCTCCACAAAAATGTTGGTGGAGGCCAGATGTGAAATGCAACTAGTGTGGTAAACAAGGACATGTGGAAAGGATTTGCAAAAATCAACAGCAGGAAGAAACTAGTGCAACAGTTGACCAATGCCAGGAGGAGCAATTGTTTGCAGCAACGTGTTTTGCTAATAAAATCACATCTGAAGATAGTGGTTGTACAAACCACATGACAAATGATCAAGATCTTTTTAGAGAACTTGATAGAACAACTATTTCCAAAGTCAGAATTGGAAATGGTGAGTATATTCCAGTGAAGGGAAAATGAACAGTTGCTATCGAAAGCCAAATAGGTTTGAAACTCATTTATGATGTTTTTGTTTGTGCTTAACATTGACCAAAACTTACTCAGTGTTGGACAGCTCGTTGAGAAATGATTTAAAGTTTATTTTGAAGATGGGAACTGCATTATCAAGAATGCAGAAGGCAAAGAGGTGTTTAACATAAAAATGAAGGGCAATAGTTTTGCCTTGAATTTACTGGAAGATGAGCATGTTGCTGTTTTACAACAAGATAGCACAACAATGCTTTGGCACAGAAGACTCGAGCACTTTCATCATGATGTTGTGCTCTACATGAAGAAAAATGAAATAGCCAAAAGACTTTTTGACTTAGAAAAAGATCTTCCTACATGTGCTACTTGTCAATATGGGAAGCAAACTAAACTTCCCTTTCCAAAGAAAACATCCTAGAGAGTAACCCAAAAACTGTAACTGGTGCATATTGATGTTGGTGGACCTCAAAAGACGCCATCCTTGAAAGAGAGTAAGTACTATATTGCACTTATTGATGACTTCACTAGATTTTGTTGGATTTATTTTCTAACCACCAAGTCTGAAGTAGCTGATGTATTTTGGAGATATAAGGCTATGGTTGAAAAACAAAGCAAATGCAAAATCAAGGTTATAAGGTCAGATAATGGTGCAGAATACACATCAAAGAAATTCAACAAATTTTGTGAAGATGCAGACATTGTTCACCAGCTCATTGTACCATATAATCAATAACAAAATGGAGTTGTAGAGAGGAAAAATAGAATGATTTTGGAGATGGTAAGATGCCTTCTGCATGAAAAAAATCTGCCTACAAAATTTTGGGCTGAAGCTGCAAGTACAATAGTATATTTGCTGAATAGTTTGCCAACAAAAGTGTCAAAGAAGCAGACCCCTTTCAAAGCTTGGTTTGGTTATCAACCTAAAGTAATGAATTTGAAAACATTCGGTTGCTTATGTTTCTCTTTCGTTCCTAAGGTGAAAAGTGACAAGCTGGATAAACAATCAAAGATGAGAATTTTCGTCGAATACAATGACACTTTAAAGGCTTATAGAATTTACTTACCACAAACTAATAAAATTGTGGTGAGTAGAGATGTCAAGTTTTTGGAAACAGAGAAATGGAGTTGGGATGAAAAGATGCAACGGTATAATGATGAAAATGTTGATGAACTTCCAGTTAGAGGTACTCGAAAACTCTCTGATATTTACTGTAATGTTGCTGTCCTTGAACCAACAGGGTTTGAAAAAGCAATCGAAGATGAAAAATGGCGGGCTACAATGCAGGACGAGCTAAATATAATTGAGAAAAACAACACGTGGGAGCTGGTGGACAAACCTTCACACAAAAAACCTATCGGAGTTAAATGAGTTTATAGAACCAAACTCAATCCTAATGGTTTCATAAACAAGTATAAAGCAAGGTTTGAGTTTCTACATGGAAGACTTGGAGTTTGCATCAACTAAGTCAAGGATGAGTGTTGAATTTTGAATTTTGTCTTAGTATATGCTCGAATTTGAATTTCGAAGTTAAATATTGCAGTTGGAGTCTTGCACAAAATCTACAATATCAAAATATTTTCTTGTTTTTATTTGGTCGAGATTTGGTTTCTATTTTATAGGAAGTAGTTGTTCATCATCTAGTAGCTTGATTTTCTGTTATTCTAATGTCATTTCAGTTACAAGCTCATGTATAAATTCAACACTCTTGATCAATAAAATGTGCGTTCCAGCTCAACATATATATTCTGCATAAGTGTTTAATCTCATATCAACGTACAAGGGCTTCTGGGCCTGACCTCGTTGCTTCGTTGCTTTTGTAAGGGAATCGATCCTTGGATGTGTGGGTGACTTGAGCCTTTAATGCTTAATGTGACGGGACATGGACATAGAGGAGATCTAGCACATATCTTCTGAGTAACCTTCACCACATCTTCTGTGTACTAACTGCAGAAAGATGGCCCCCACGAACCCATCACCTTCCTCCTAGCATCCTAGACCATGTTCCATAGTTAAATTATTGATATATTTCATAGATCATGGTATCATATATGTGAATGATAGCTCTAGCTATCCCTTAAAGCCGAAGGAACTTAAAGACAACCAGAAGGAATTCCCACTATCTACCTAGTAACAGAGAACTTCCATTTATATATGTGTTTGCAGCAAATGCTTGCTATCAGTACTGGACAGGACTAGTTGAATTCATTTAAGAATAGGAGTAGATGAAGGCGAAAACAGGCAGAGCTCGGAAACTGCATCACCCACCGGCTGGTCAATGCATATGACTGCCTGTTTTTTTCTCTTTCTGCCTGACCAGCCTGAAGGCTTGGGCTTTTGTTGAAGCTGTGCCCTGTGAATCTCCAAAATTAGTCACCTGGTATGACTGCAGGTTGCTAAAATTTAATGTTGATTTAAAGTGAATGTCTCTACTGAGGATCAATTGAAGCTTATTATGTCATTCATGGAAGAAACAAAACTGAATCAAACCTCCATGAACTGTCATATGTATAGTTCTAGAAAACGATGGTGCATAGTAAGGTTGAAATACTAGGATGAATCACATTCAAGCACACCATGGTTCTCAGTCTTTTGTTGTCCGAGAAAGACGGGTGAGATCGATCAATGCCGATTGGTCAGGAGAGCTGAACTTGGTGGAATGAAAGGGTCTAAAGTTGGGTGAGCAGAGTTTTCAATTTTACCAAATTTGATATCCCCACCAACCCATCTACTTAATCACAGCTGCATTCAATGCTAGCCATTCTAAAAATTCTTTGGGTGTTAGTCCTTTAAAAGGGGCTGATCCTCCTTGTCTTCCCATTTGTCCAAACGCTGCTTGGCTTTCTCCACCTGAAAATCCCAATGGTGCAAATTAAAGGCTTCTTTATCATATCTGAATACTTCTCTTCTCACCCAAGATATATAATTCGGAAGTGATAAACATTTGGGAAAAAATAAAAAACGATTCGAATAATCGGAGAAATTCACCTCTTTACTCCAGTCTGTTCTATATGTTACCCACACTAAAATGAGGGTCTGCATCACTGTTCCTCCTATCATCCCAGACCATATTCCCTGCAAAAATAGAGAAAAACACCCCAATTAATTCATCTCCTTCAAATTTTATTTTTTCCTGTGTGTCATCTTATTTATGAGTAACGTGAACAAACGAATGATTAGTATAGAGGTGGATATATACCTTAGCACCTAAGTCGAACTTAAAGCCAAGAACACAACCCAGAGGAATTCCAACCACGTAATAACATCCAACATTGACGTATGCGACAAACGCTTGCCATCCACACCCAACAGCCACCCCTTCAAATAAAAAATTAAGCAGAATTTTATAGAATGATAAGACAAAGATATGTGAGTTTAAGGGAAAAGATGCCTTAAACAATATGCAGTATGTAGTACTGTTAGTTGAGGATTGAATGGTAGTAGAAATATTTTTTCCTCAACTACCATAATAGGAGTGTTTTCTCAACTACCACAAGAAAAAAAAAGCCCTGGAAGATTAAATGTAGTCCATCCAACTTTTGGCACTTACTACCTGTGCAGCCAAGAAATCTGTCAGTTGATGAAAGGATGAGATTAACTAGGAAGATGGTTTTGGCCCTAGGATACATTTTTATCATAACATTCATCTGTCAAAATATTAAAAAGGAAGTGTTCTACAAATAGGACTCTTACAGTACTGAAGATCTGTACAGAATCACATGGCTGTCTGTTGCTTTGAACATTTACATTGATTTCGAAATGATCAATATTGCTATGACCAGGACTTCATCTTAAGTTTAGGAATCTAAGGACAGCATTGGCCTGTGTGAGATGTGAAACTTCTGCAACTATGCATGTTATCAAGTATCATAAATTCCGGAGCATTCAACCGGTGAATCATATATTTTAGCTAGTGATGGACCATTAATTTTCACAAGGTTAGAAGAGAGACAATTAAAGTTTGAGGACTAGGAACAAAATCCTTCCGTTTTCCTCCTTTCCAAACAAGTTGTGTGGTTGTTGTTACAAAATCTTTTCGTGTATAGATAGTAACTTATTTCATGACTTTTCAGTAGCTGGCTATGTAGTAAGAAAGTTGCATTGGATTGATTCTCTTTTGTTTAGTGATACAGGACAAGGTTGTGGGCAGAAAACAAAAATGGCTTTCTTTTTTCATGATCAGAGAAGCCAAGAGGAGGTCCACAGAAGATGCATGTGTATGAAAATTTTATGTGGGCATTGGAGACTGAACAGCATGTGATGAGAAAAAGCTTGCTCGGGCTGAGTACCTAACCATGTAAAGACAAATTATCCAAGACAGCCCGAACATAAAGTGAAAGAGAGGCAAAGATAAAGCCTTCCACCTGCTCTACGATAAAAAAATTCCAAAAGGGCTGCCAAGGACCAAGGTTGTTTTACATGGTTGTATATGATAAGATTAGATCGTTATGCATGTCTGCTTCGTTTCTTAGTCCCTACTGTTAATTTTTTTCTAACATTGCTGATGCACTCATGTGCTTTTTCTATGACTCTGTAGAATAAGAACAATCAAATATTTGTTGCTATTTGTGATGCGATTTAGTTGAAAGAGCTCTTACCAGACAATACTGGTTGGACCCCATTGAGGATAAGAGTGACGGCCAAGAATGGACAGAGGTCTGAGACCTCTTTGGCCACGGTTGCACCACCAGTGAAGGCATAGCTGATGACATGGCGCAGTGATAGCACAACAATAGCTTCTATCACAGCAATTATAAACGAAACCAAATTCACCAGAACAACAGAAAATGCTGCCGATTTGGGATTCCCTGCACCTAGCTCATTGCTGACCCTCACACTGGTTCAGAAGAAAATTGTAAGTACATCCAAAGATATTAATTAGTGCAGTACTACTATACATTAATTTTTGAGCACTACAAAAAGAACTTTTTGTAACATTTTCTCTGTGATACAATCCAACAATAACAATGATAACCACGACAGATCAAGGGAAAGAACTGGTTGGAAAATGACTGACCTTGCAGCTGCATTGAACCCAACTGATACCATGAACAACAATCCACTTATTGCCATGCTGCATTCAATTTGAATAGGGAATGAAGTTACCATGCAGGTTCATTGGAGATTAGTGGTTTTTTTTTAATTTGAAGTAATTAATTCCAAGTAGATAATATATGCAGTGATCAGTGTAAATTACTAAATTCTAAGATCTACCTAACTTGTCTGCCATGCCCACTTGGGTAATGGTTTTGTGACTTTGACGGGAAAGGCATCTACCAAATCTTGGTCTGGCATCAGGTATGGAATAATTCCCCATACCCTTGGAGGAAATTAAGTACTCGAGTTTGATTCTTATTGTGACTCACGTAAGCGTTTTGCTTGAAAATTTGTGGCTAGTTCTTAACGAAGAAGAGGGGAATATTATCAGAAAATGGTCACAAAAAGGGGTTATTCTTATTCTTGATTAGCTTTGTATGAAAATGAATTGGAGAGAGTGAACAGTCTTTATAAGATATGCATGAAAGTTGTTCTAAGAAATTGAAACTATGATGATCAGCAGCTACTTTTCAAGTGTGACTATCCTCCATAGACTAAATAAGATGCCCTCCTTTGGAAAAAGCAATTAAATCATAGACAAAAGAAATTACTCGTATCTAGGTTAATGTCATTTACCTCTTTTGAGTTTTTAGTTAAATATACCTAATTTCTATTAGTTTGAAATTTGATCAAAAGCCTCCTTTATTTTGAAAAAGAAGGAAGATGAGTATAAATAACGAATGAAAATAATAAAAGAGGTATAGGGGTTAGATGTATTAAATCAGAATCCCAGGAGAAGAGAATGAAACGAATCTCGGGATCGGATTCAGAGGTCTTCTTCTGGAAGTGCCCCACCTTGGAAGAGATTGAATGCTATGGTTTTTATGACGTGGTCCTCCTATGGCTTTTATGATTTCTGTTCAACAGTTTAAATAGCTGTAAACCCTGAAGAGATTTAAGACCATCCCTTCACTTAGTGTGTATATATATACAAAAGTTGGTTGAGAATGGTTCAGAAGGCTGAGACGGGACAAATCCAGAAGCCATATACAAAAGTTGGTTAATGTAGCTATGTCCAAATCATAGGCCCCGTGTACAATAATGGTAAAATGCTCTAGCCAAGACTCCCAATAATCCCATCTAGTAACTCAAATCTCTATCAAACAACCCTATCTTTTAATTTTCAGTCTCTGCAAAAAGGAATTATATATGTTTAAGCAGGAAACAGATTCTTACCAGATGGAGAGAGAATCCAAGGCGAGTTCAGGGTTCTTGAGCAGCCCAGCAATCAAAACCAGCATCTGAAAGTACCAAGTCTCCAGGCAGAGCATCACGGCGGAGGCTGCCGACAGTTTCAAGAACTCCCACAGCCCCGAAAATGCCTGAAGGCTGAACCCGGTCCAAGTATATTTGCACCGGTCGCTTATTAAAATGTACACAAACTGGGCCCCTACTATGATCCACCATGACAAACTCAACACCAGTGAAGCACCTATCAACCCCATTCCCAATTTATACACAGCCACCCAACTCAACAGAAGGTGAACAGCAAGTGTGGCTGCTGATATGATGGCACTTGGGGCCACGATGCTTTGTGCTTGAAGGAATTTTTGGATTGGGAAGTTCACTGCGTATGCGAAGATTTGTGGGATGAGACCGTAGACGAAGACTGCCGCCGCCGATGCCACCGCGGATGATTCCCCCAGTAAGAGCAAGATGGGCTTTGCAAAGACGTAGATCACTGTGAGAGGGAACCCAGTTGCTGTGAGCACCACCGTTGCTCTTTGGAGGTATATTCCCAACATCTCAGACCTGTTAGCTCCATATGCTTGCCCACATAGCGTCTCCACTGCGCTTCCCATGCCAAGCTACAAACACCGAGGAAGAAAATCATTAAACACCCATTATTTCAAATTCAACAACTCCCCAAAATCAAAGCCCTGCTGGAGAATAAGATTCGATTAGGTATGGGGAACTTTCTGATAAGGAGTGGGTTACCATGAGGCCATATGCGAAGAGTTGGATGCCGCTGTTGCCAAGGGAGGCGGCGGCGAGCTCAAGGTTGCCGAGGTGGCCGG
Source organism: Vitis riparia (assembly GCF_004353265.1). Lineage (NCBI taxonomy): Eukaryota > Viridiplantae > Streptophyta > Magnoliopsida > Vitales > Vitaceae > Vitis > Vitis riparia. The sequence goes on from NC_048440.1 coordinate 22,548,040, forward strand.
CGAAGACTCGGGTGGAGAGCGACATGGCGTTGTTGATCAAGTACACAAGGACCGCCGGGGCGGCGAGGCGGAAGAGGAGCTTCAGTTCAATCCAGGTAGCCTTGCGGAGCCGCCGGAGCCAGGGCAACTGCAAGTCTGACAGCACCTTCTCAAGCTCGGAGCTCGACTCAAAAGTACTTCCTGTAGATGAACTCCGTTGCATGGACTCCAGAATTGGCGTGTGCAGTTGATCATCTTGTGAACCCATTACTCACTTCTTCCGCCAACGCCGCCGTCTGGGATGGTGGTGGACAAGTGTTTCAGAGGTGGTGAGTGGTGGCGATCACAGAAATATAAAGAACTCAATTGGTGAGGTTCATCTGCAAGTCTTATTGAGCTTATTACCATTTTCCAACTCCTTGTTTGTAAGTTTTCCTCTGTGCGTTAAACCCCTGTATCTAACTTTTGTCAGGTGGCAAAAATTTTTTTTCCCACCCAACGGATTGTTCTGTGGTAAGTTTCATGCTGACGGGGCAATGAATACAAAACCCTAAATTTTAGCCAGCGTGTATGATAGAACCCACGGTTATGTGCTAGCAACCAATTTTAGACTATTGTGACAAGAAGTTTAGAAAAAAATATTTTTATAATAGAAAATATATTTACTAAAATCTTGACAAAAATTAGTTTTTGATAATTTATTTTGGTAACACGCAATTTCTAGAATAAATTTGAGGTGTTTATATAGGGTGGTTTGAATCCTAATTGAATAAATGAAGAATACTTTGCAAATTTTTGTATAGTACTGACTATATAATACGTTTGTGAACAAAAAGTTAAAAAAAATAATTTAGGAATGTTTTTGGAAATAAAGTTATTAAAAAAATAGTTTTTAATTGCAAATACTATATATTTATATATAATACAAAAGTTTTTAAAATATCATTCATATTTTTAATTGTTACTTAAAATACTCGATAAAAAAAAAGTGAAAACACTTAAATATTTTTTTTTCAAAGATAACCAATTTTCATATTATATCATTAATAAACTATTTTATCAAATTTTATGCTATTTAAACAAATCTTTGTACATCTTTTATGACTTTTTTGTTTATTAGGCGAGGAGATGAATACGATGATTATAAAATTCATATCAATGTCTTTTAAATTTATTCTCTCTCAAATATGATGGTAATTTAGAAAATGTGTATCACAGTAGCATCTTTCAAATAAAGTATTTATAGCATCGAATATGTATAAGGAGATTTAATTTAATGAATGATGGTATAAGTAAATGAGATAAAAAAAAAAAAAAAATATGAATAAGATTAAGGTATAAATAATAAGACTTCAAAATGTATACATGTAACATTTTCCATTTGGATAGTAATTATAAGGTTTAACTTTAAATATGAACACGATGGATCATTCTTCGGTTTACTTTGAAAAGAATGGAACTTTCGGTACACCACAGAGGAGAGAAGTTAGAAGACAAAAACTTAATTTTTTGTGATCTAATATTTTTATATAATAATTCATTTCGAAATAGTTGATGTGATGGTACATATAACGACACTTATAGTCAGGACCAAAATACACATGCAGTTCATCTTGTGAACCCATCATTTCCTCCTTCCGCTGGCTGCGCCGCCTGGGGTGGTGATGGTGGTGGTGGACAGGTGTTTCAGAGGTGGTGATGGGTTTTAAGGGTATGAAAATAAAAAATTAGTCCAAAAATCACAAACAAAAAATAAAATAATTAAGAAGAAAAATTTATCGGCTAAGGCGTGATAAATACTGTTTTTAAAATAGATCCACCCTCCTCAAAGACGAACTCGGTGTATTAGGAAATCAATGGTCTACCTCCAAAATTCAATAGTCAAATCTCGTTTTGGGTGCATTCTAAAAGTGAGATGTATACAGCTCGGGTTTTGAATAAATTTCTTGAAATAGATGTATGAAAATATTCCTTGAAAACTCTTTGCAAAATTCTCTTAAAAAAATTGGGATTATTGAAGAGAGAGGGGTGACCTGTTTTATAGGTCACTAATACAATCCCAAAAGGAATGTACTTGTAATTAAAAGATGATACAAAGTGAAAGGTGATTCTACTTATAAAATGAATGAAACTCCACTTGCACAATCTCAATAGGACTCTTTCAAAAAATATAACACTAATAGAATAAAATAAAAAATAATTCTCAATAAGACACTTCTAAAAAATATAAGACTTATAGAATGAAATAAAATAAATTAAAAATAATTCCCAAAAATAAAAATAAACATTATTTACACTTTTCCTACACTGGTGACAATCTTTATTTGGAATACAACAAATTCATTTGGTGAGGTTCCTGCAAGTCCTCTTCATCTTATTGCCATTTTCCAACTCGCTCATGTATGTAAGTTTCCCACTGAATGAATTCCTATATCAATTTTTTTTTTTTGCCAAGTGGCAAAAAAGTGTTTCCCACCAAACAGACTGTTTTGGCAACTTTCATGTTGACGTGGTAATTGAATGTTAATATAAAATCTCTTTACTATTAGATGGATTTTGCACTTTTAATATAATATCCTATATTAGATAATTGAGAAAGTTAATATTATATAAGTATAAATTCCTTTTAGTCTTAAAGACACATTTTAAATCTGTGAGGAATCATTTTGAACTCAGAGCAGATAATATCTACACGATTGAATGTCAGTTGTTACAAATGATATCAAAATAGATTTTCAATCCCTTTATGAGGGTATATTTGGCTCTTTATGAGGTATTTGTCTATTTAGTCCCGTAATAAAGTGAAACTAAATGAGGATGTAGTGTTTAAATGGAAAGGTGTTTATGATATCTCATATTGGATAATGAAGAAAGTTTATGATGTTATATTGAACTTCTCTTAATCATGCAAACACGTTTTAAAGTCGTAAAAGCTGTTTGGATCAAAGTAAACAATATCTACATGATTGAGTCCGAATTGTTATATTTAGAGTTTGTTGAAGTGATATTAATTAATTTTTTTTTAAATCTAGCATTTGGAATGATTTCATTAAAAATGTTTCATCAAAATAAGATTAATATCTTATTACTTTATATTGAATTTGATGCAATTCTTTTCTTTTATATCTCGGCCTAATTATTTATATCATCATTCAACAATCTAAATTTTATTATAGGATGAAAATTGAAAAAAATATATCGCACTATCTTCAATTTTTTCTATACCTTTCATATGTTGAGACAAAGAGACCAAATCATTCAACAAGATTATATGATGGGAAATAAAGAGACCAAATCATTCAACAATCAAATTAATTGATTCAATCTTAATTTGATGGGAAATAAGACAAAGAAAATAAATGATGTTTTTCTCCATTAATTATTTGTCTTCTCTCACCTCATCTCTTCTTTGTATGCTTTCATGTCAAATCTATTGTCATTTATGATATTGTAATTGAAGTCATACTTTTGACCGTCTTTTTTGTATATTATTTCATGTGAAATGGTATATTATATGTTTATAAGATTAGATCTTTATAGGCTTTTATCCCTTTGAATTATCCTTATTGATTTTGAAGTTTTTTTGGGTCAAAAGTTAGTTATGGTATTGTTAAAGTATTATTCAAAGTAATTAATCCTTTTTTTTTTCTAAATTAGTTTCAAACTATATTCTGAAAATGTCGCTTTTTTAGAAATTAAAAATCATAGTTTCAAAAAAAAAATTATTAATTTTTGTAATTTACTAAAGGTTCATTTGACAATAATTTTATAAAGTACTTTTAATTTTAAATATGTTTTTAAAAAAAAATGTTTAGCAAAATTTAAGAAATATTTTAAAGTTTTTGAAAAATTACTTATAGTGTTGAAAAATCACTTATAATATTATTTCAAGAAATAAATTTTAAAATAAATATCAACAAAGATATATTTAGTGTCATCTATAGTCATGACAAGTATACACCCATTGGGAGAGTGAAACAAGAAAAAGAAACTTGCCTTATTAATTTTTGTCATCCATTTAAATTTTTTTATACATTTAAACCCAAAAAAAAAAAAAAAAAAAAAACCATCATAAATATATATAACATAGTAGTGGTAGTCAACATGAACTTAAAACTCTATTTGATTTTCTTTATGACTTAATAGATTTTTTATGTTCTAAATCTATTTGTTTTTTTTTAAGTCTTATCAATTTTTAAGTGGTATTTGTTCTTCCCTTTTTTTTAAAAAAAAAAGGAAAAAGAAAAAACTTAATGTTAAAGGCAATTTGCTAGACTTTAAGGTGGTATTTAGTAAAATTTAATATTTATTACTTAATTATTTAAGTTAAATTATATTTAGGTTGTTAACTTAAAACTTACTATTGAATTTTTACTTTAAGTATTAAGGTTGTTTAATAAAATTAATTTCAAATTTATTATAAATTATCAAATTGATATATTTGTCCTCATAATTATAATTAGGGTAAAAGAAGTTCAATAATATTAGAGGTCGTAGAGTAACAAAAGAGATTTGGAGGTAATTAGGATAAATGAAAATAAAAAGATAAAATAAATATGTGAACTTAAAAATAAGTTAATTATTTTTACTTATTATTTAAAGTTATTTTTTACTTTAAGTTATACCATTAAATCATTTTATTAAATATATTTAATTTATTTAATGATTTAAATTAAGTTATTAAATCACTTTAAGTTTTTAAGTTGGTTTACATATAAATATTTTCCTATATAAACTTTTAACTATTCAAACTTACTATAATTCTTTATTAATGACGACATAAAAAAAGAAAAAAAAAAAAAGAAGTTTAGTAAGTTACATTTGATGGAAAACGGATTTTTTTTTTTTTAAAAAAAAAAAATTGTTCTGAAAATAAGTTGTTTTTATAATAAATTTTAGGGTTTTTTAGTTATTTCATTTAAGATTATTCAAAACAATAACTAAAAACATGAAGAATATTTTAGAAAATTTTATATTATGTATAACTGCATGGTAGTTATTTTATTTAGAGTATTCAAAACAAGAATTAAAAACATGAAGAATAATTAAAAAAATTTTGTATTATGTATAAGTACATAGTATCTTACTAAGATTCAAATTTAGAAAATTATTTTTTATATTTGGGTTATCTATAAGAATTTTAATTTTCAAAATAATTATGAAATGTTTTTAATAATTGTATAATATATATATATATAAGAGCATTGTATCTTCACAAATAATAAATTGACAAAACTGGTTTTTATATTTAACTTATCAAATTTATCAAAATAATAGAAAAATATTTTTAAAAATTTTGAAAATTGTTTTTTGAAAATATTCTTAAACTAGCCTAGACTTTTAGGTATCACCAACAACTCATAGTATGTATATGATCTTCATTCTTGAAAGTGATATCACATAAATGTGTGTGTATATATATATATATATATATATATATATATATAATATATATATATATATATATATATATATATATATATATATATATAAGGGACCAGTTAAGACCCAAAGATAGTAAATGATTAGTCATGATCTTTATTTTTTAAGGCGATATCACATAAGAAAAATGATAAGAGATTGGTTAAGAATCAAAGATAGTAAAAGTCTAAAAAAAAGGTACCCCAAATAAAATTACTATTAATTAAAGACTTATGTACTTCAAAATTATTTAATTTTATAAAAATAATAGGTAAAATAAGTTTTAAAAACCATATAAATAATTATATTTTTTAATTTTAAAATATTGTTATTTTCCTTTACATTTTTTCTATTATTTTTCTTATTAATTTTCTTTTTGTCACATTTTTTCTCAAAATTTTGATAACCAAACATAGCATAAAAATTCAAAGTTCTTTTGTTTTCCATTCTTGAATGATTGTCAAGATCAATTATATAGTAAACTATGAAACTTACCTCTATGTTCCAGTTTATTCTACAAGTCAACTACATGCGTTCATCAATGAAAGGGAGATGTTTAACAAATTTTTTTTACAAAACTTTAATAATTGTTTTTGAAAATAGTTTTATTATCTAGAATAAATAAAAAAAAAAACTTTTGATGATTAAAAAACAGTTTTTTGTTTTTTGTTATTAAAAATAGAGAATATATATTTGTAGACCCTTTTGTGGGGGACCGGGAGAGAGTTTTTTTTTTTTTTTACTTCTTTGCATTTCTTTTTAAAATAAGGGGAGGGGGCCCCTTTTCTGCTAGGGGAAAACAGCATTGGACGGGTAGCAAATGAGGGATGGCAGCCATGCTGTGGTTGAAAAACGTCATACTTGCTAATGGCATGAATGGGGGAGCAAGTAGAGGCTTGAGGGAAAAGACATAAATAGGGATATTGGGGATAAACGGGAGAGGGGGCTGGTGCGAGAACGTGGGGGGCAGCAGATTACGAGAGAGAGAGAGTTACCAGAGGAGCAAGGGGAGAAAGCAGAGGAGCTTTTTAAAATCTGGCTGGTAGAGGAGGCAGAGAGGGCGGTAAGATAAGTGAGCTTCATTGGAGAGGAGTTTCACAGTTATGGAGTATCGTTTTTTTTTTTTAGGGTCTTCCTCATTATCATTGTTCCTCATCATCTTTTCTTACTACTTAAGCATTGTTAGTTTGTCTGGTTATAGATTGAGTTTTGCTAAATTTGAGTTTGTTTTTATGCTTGCTCTGTTTTGGTTCTTTTATGCCCTCTTTGATTTCTCCTATCAATAACTGATGCATGGATTGTTTTTGAGCTTGATGTTTAATTAATTATGCCACTGCTCTCTACTTGTCTCATCTGTTTAGACCCATTAAGTGTAGCATGAGGTGGAGTCTTGATTAATGGACTTTGAGTGTGCTCTATTTCTTGAGCCTTCCCCTTTTGCTTTTGAAAAATACCAACCATTATTATGTAAACTACCTGGAAGTCCCAGGACTATGGTAGTATAGGATGGAAGTTTGAGGCATCATTTAGGTTGCGGAGCCTTCTAGATTTTCGCCAACACCAGTCAGCATGTTCATTGCTGACACACAAGTTGATAAGCTTCATGGAAATAATGTCCTCGAGAGGGAGGTCCAGCGAGGAGGATGAGAGGCAGGCTTCACTTTTATTCTTCCATAAGTGGCAGCCCACTGTGACATGTAAAAGATTAAAAAAAAAAAGTGAAAAGTGGCAATTCTAAGGTGACCTGGGAATCACCATAAGTGGCATAAACATGTGACCAAATTTGATTCCTACAAATTCTTTTTTTTTTTTTTTTTAAAAAAAGGTTTTTTTTAGATAATTTCATGTCAAGTCCAAATTTCAAATGACTACTAAAAATTCGCATTTCCGAAACTCCGTTTTTTTAAAAAAAAAAAAGAAAAGAAAAAAATTATTTCTTCAGGATTCAATTCTCAAAATTATTTTCTAAAATCATAATTTTAAATTTAACTTTCCAAGGTTCAAACTTTTAAATTCAAATTTTCAAAATCTCGACTTCCGAATTTAATTTCTCATTTAAAAAAATTCTCATATTCACGTCCATTTCTTTAATTATTTATTTTCATTATCATTATTCTATTAATTTATTCACTTATTTATTTTAAAATTCCATCCTTAGACAATTTATCAAAATCCCAACTCCCGAATTTAATTTCCCGTTTAAGAATTTCTAATGTTCACTAATCATTTATTTTCGTTATTATCATTCCGTTTATTTATTCATTTTAAAATTCTATCTTTATACAATTTTTCGAAACTCTTATCTCCAAACTTAATTTCCTATTTTCAAAATTCTAATTTTCACATTTATTTATTTAACCATCATTTCATTACTATTATTATTATTATTATTTATTTATTTATCTATTTCTAAAATTCCATCCTTAAATAAATTTTTCAAAATTCCGATTTCGGATATTAAGTTTCAGGCTTCAAAAATTCCACCATTCACTTTCATTCGCTTAAATATTATTTTGATCATTATTATTATAATTCCATTTATTTATTCATTCATTTAAAAAAAAAAATCCAATCATTAAAGTTCAATTATTCAAAAATCTAACTTTCGAATTTAATTTACAATCTAAAAAAAATTCAACTATTCACGTTCATTCGTTCAAACATTATTTTGGTTATTATTATTATTATTTCACATTTATTTATTTATTTCTTTTAAAAATTCAAATCATTAAAGTTCAATTATTCAAAAACCTGACTTCCAAATTTAATTTTCAATCTCGAAATTTATACTATTCAATTTCACCTGTTTAAATATTATGGTTATTAATTATTATTATTATTTCGTATGTATCTATTTATCATCTTTTAAAAATCTCATTCATTAAAATCCAACTCTTAAAAAAAAAAAATTCAATGTCCTAATTTAATTTTCAAACCCCTAAAATTCCACTATTTTTTTTATTCCGTTTTAAATAATTATTTTCGTTAATTAGTATTATCATCCTATGTTAGTTTATTTATCCAAAATCCAATCTTTTTAAAAGATCCAACGTCATAATTTAATTTTTCAATCCTAAAAATCCTACAATTCGTCTAAATTTTATCCTCATCAATTAGAATCATTATTCCATATCTATTCAAAGTCCAATCTTCCGAAAACCCCGTGTCTTAATTCAATTTTCAATCCCAAAAATTCCAGTATTCGTCTAAATGTCATTTTTGTTAATTAGGATTCTTGTTCCATACCTATTTATTTATATAAGGTCCAATTCTTCAAAAATCCAATTTCTGAATTAAAACTTCAATCCCAAAAATTCTACTATCCATCTTTATTCGTCTAAATATTATTCTCATTAATTAATATTATAATCTCATACCTACCTACTTATTCAAAGTCATATCCTTTAAAAATCCGACGCCCTAATTCAAATTCTTAATTAGAAAAATTCCACTCTTCTTTTTTTATTCGTTTAAACATTATTTTTGCTAATTAGTATCATTATTCCATATTTATTTATTTATTTCAATCATTAAAATTCAATTCTTCAAAACCGGATTTCCAAATTTAACCTTGAGACTCAAAAATTCCACCATTCACTTTTATTCATTCAAATATCATCTTTGTTATCATTGTTATAAATTTCACGTTTACTTATTTATTTCTTCTAAAAATTCCAATAATTAGAGTCCAATTATTCAAAGATCCAACTTTCAAACTTAATTTTCAAAATCCCATTATTCACTTTCATCTATTCAAATTTCACTTTTGTCAAAATCCAATTTTCCAATTTAATTTTTAATCTCACAAACCCCACTATTAACTATTCATCCGTCCAAATATCGTTTCGATTAATTAATAACATTGTTCCATATTTACCCATTTATTTCTCTTAAAAATCTCAATCATTAAAGTCTAATTCTTCAAAATTCCGATTTCTAAATTTAGCTATCTAAAATTCCAAGTGTCCTATCTCCGAACTTAATTTTCAATTCCTAATGTTCCGATTACCGTATTTACCCGGTCACTCATTTGTTATCATCATTATTTTTATTACCATTTTATTTGTTCATTTCTAAAAAGTCCGCCTTCAAATGATTTTCGAGATTTCCAATTTTCATAAATCAACTTTCATAATTCTTACTTCTCAATTAACTTACAATTCTGATCTCTTTCAAAATTCAACTCCCAAAATCTCAATTTTCGCAACTTAATCTTTCTTTAAAATCCTAAACCCTTAAATCGTTTTCAAAATTCCAACCTCTTTCAAATTCAGTTTCTAAAAATTCTCATTCTCACATTCAATCTCTAAAAGTCTAATCTCCAAACAAACTCTAAAACTCCAATTTTCTAGTGATCTTCGAGATTTCAAATTTTCAATTAAATTTCAAAAATCTAATTTTCTTCTGAATAGTTTTAATTCCGCTTTGGCTTTCAAACAATCTTTTGCTCCTCTTGACTTTAATAAGCAGGAACGAATTTTTCGTAATTCTGAATAATGGAATTTATGGGATTAATTCATGCAATATAAATTGGGCTTTGGTGGGGGCCCAACATCTGTGATTTCCTTATGATTGATTGATTGTTTGTTTGATTTAATTGTCATGCATGATCGATTTTATTCTACTCTATGACATGCTCGAAATTATTCCTTAATTGTGCGCTAACTTCACTTCTTGATAGCGCTTTATGGATCACTGCCCAGGTACGCATCCACACCCGCTCGGGTCATTTTCTGTATGCATGTTTAGATTCTCACATGTGCATGATCACTCTGAGTATTCATTGATTCCCTCATCAATTGTCATGATTGCTTCATTTTATTAATAGAAACCCGACTTTAAGGACTTAGAAGGGTGCTATGGTCCTTACCGTACCTTCCCAATAAGTAACCTGACCCCCGAATCCGATCTGATTTTTCGTAAACCACCTTTTCTAAATAAGGAGTCACACTTAGGGTTTTCTTTCTTATTTTGTTTACCCTTTTAAAAATAAAACAAAAATAAGTGGCGACTCTAAGTCATTTTTCTAAACAATAAATAAAATCAATTTTTCCAATAAAAATCGAGCTCGCCGTCGAGTGGGAAACGCATGAGCCGAAATGCGGTTCAATTTTAATAAAAGGGTTTGGGACGGGTTTGAGATTTTTTTTAAAAACTTGGGACGGATTCGGGTATTGTCTCGCTCCGATTATATATAAAATTAATTTTAAATTTTAATTTAATTTAAAATTTAAAATTAATTTAATTTTTATTTTACCATTTTTAATATATAGATTATAATAAAATATAATAATTTAATTAATTATAAAATATAAGTATTTTAATGTAATTAAAAATTTTAAAAGTAATTCAAAAAAAAGTTAAAACGAAAGGGACGGGGGTAGGTATGAGAATTTATGATTCTCGCAACTTATAGTTTTTTAAATGGGACGGAGACGAGAATTGTGTGAATAAAAGGAGGGGGTAGGTATGGGAATTTATGATTTTCGGAACATATAATTTTTTAAATGTGACGAAGACGAGAATTGAGTGAATAAAAGGAGGGGGTTGGGATGGGGTGCCATTCCTACGTGACGTGTAGAAATGTGAACCATGGAGGGAATTTTGCAAGAAGTCAAAGGAATAGTAAATTGTTTTCTCTGTCCTGTTGATTTTTGCAATCGGATCTGTCAATTTAATGATAGACCTCATTCCTTTGTAACCACCCATTTTCCAATATCTGTTGTCTGTAAAGTTTGCTAGCAAGCTACTACATTCTGACGTATATTCATGATGTGTATATGATAGCAGTTCCTGCACAAAACTACAATCTATACAAATTTTGTATTTTGACATCTGTAGAATCTCAATCTTCGGGGCAAGATAGAGAGCCCATGGCATCTTACGCGGAGCTAGCAAGCACCAATGTTTCTTGTTCTCTTGCCAAGCTCTGTGTTCATATGCAATGGGCCTCCACTATGATGCCTTTGTAGTGACAATGCCTATGCCATCTTGATCCTCATCTGGTTCTTGCTTTTGCTCATGTTTGCTTGTTTTGGACCATTTAGAAAGAGCAGAAACGTACGACCTTTCGAGGGGATGCAGCCTACGGTGCAAGCTTTGAAAGATGGTTTTATCTGCCCCTGCTTATGTGGTGTGGGGGTTGATTAGAAGTCGATTGTTCCTCTTTCTCTGACTTCATTGATTCTATAAGCTCCCGCTAACTTTCTGTTTTCTTTCTATTCTTATGGCACCCTTTGTATATTTCCAACATATTAAGACGTGCCCCCTCTTTTTTGATTGGCACTGGCCAATATATGCTCATTGTTTACCCATATATATATGGCTTGTAGAGTTATATGCAGTTATATGTGTAAGTCAGAGTGAAAATCAGTCTATTTACTTAATTCGCAGCTCTCCTCTTGAACCGACTTGAATAAAAGTTGCCTAATCTGATATTTATAAGAAGTTGAAATTAACCATCTAATGTTGTTTTAGCCAAATTTGAACCCAAATTTGGAAAAAGAGCATTGTCTTTCAGCTCTGGTGCTGCACCCAATGAGATTAGGCTGGATCACAATCAAACACGACTCCAGTCTTTTGTGGTATAAGAAAGATGGGTCAGATCAATGGTCACTGGCCCAGCAGAGTCGGGTTGGTTTAGATTCATGGGTTATTTAAAGCTAGGCCTGCAAGGTGGGTGGTTGGAGACTTGGAGGAGCTATGCATTCACAAGGACCACAACCTCTGCACCTACTGCCATTATTGTAGAAGTTTCTTCAGAAATGAATCCTCTGAAAGGGCCTGTTTGTCTTCGCATCTGTCCAAGGGCTTTTGGGCCTGACCATTCGTTGCTTCAATGCATTTGTAAGAGAGTGAATTCTTGGATGTGTGGGAGACTTGAGCCTTTAATGCTTTAATGTGACTTGACATGGGCATAGAGAGGATGTCTAGAACACATCTTCTTAGATGGGAAACTTCGCTTTCAGGCTGTCAATATAAAAATAATAGGATATTCAGAACCGAAGTGTGCTAATTTCAATTCTACAATCCTACCAAAATATTATGTGTTTCATGCAGGGCTGAGATGTTTTTAATGCCCAACATACCCTCCTCATTCTGTAAGGTCAGCCTTCACAGATTTAAAAAAAAAAAATAGAAGACCATTTAAAATCACATTAAAGCATTAAAAAAAGTGAGTTAATATATATACTCATTTCAAGGTGGTTCTCATTGACAAGCTCAAATACTTCAAAAGCACTCCCCCTCGATACACTCTCTTCCAACATTAAAGGGTCTAAAGTTGGGTGAACAGAATCCAATTTCACCAATTTTGGAGATCCCCACCAACCCATTTACTTAATCAGTGCTCCATTCAATGCTAGCCAAAAATTCTTAGGGTGCTAGTCCTTCAAAAGCGGCTCATCCTCCTTGTCTTCCCATTTGTCCAAACGCTGCTTGGCTTTCCCCACCTGAAAATTCCAATGGTGCAAAGCCGCCTTTATCGTATTTGAATACTTCTCTTCTCATCCAAATATATATAAAATGGATTTGATAATGATTTTAAAAAACATTTTTAATTTTTTATAATAATTAAAAAGTAAAAAATTTTAAATATTAAAAAAATTAAAAATACTTTCTATAATCATTATCAAAGGATAAACATTTGGCGAAACTCACCTCACCTCTTTAGTCCAATCTGTTCGATCTATATGTTACCCACACTAATACGAGGGTCTGCATCACTGTTCCTCCTATCATTGCAGACCATATTCCCTACAAAAATAGAGAAAAACACCCCAACTCATCTCCTTCAAATTTCATTTTTTCCTATGTGCGCCGTCATCCTATTTATGAGTAACGGTGAACAAACGAATGATTAGCATGAAGGTGGACATATACCTTAGCACCCAAATCGAACTTAAAGCCAAGAACACAACCCAGAGGAATTCCAACCACGTAATAACATCCAACATTGATGTATGCGACAAACGCTTGCCATCCACACCCAACAGCCACCCCTTCAAATAAAAAATTAGGCAGAATTTTATAGAATGATAAGACAAAGATATGTGAGTTTAAGGGAAAAGATGCCTTAAACAATATGCAGTATGTAGTACTGTTAGTTGAGGATTGAATGGTAGTAGAAATATTTTTCCTCAACTACCATAATAGGAATGTTTTCTCAACTACCACAAGAAAAAGAAAACTCTGGAAGATTAAATGTAGTCCATCCAACTTTTGGCATTTACTGCCAGTGCAGCCAAGAAATCTATCAGTTGAGGCAAGGATGAGATTGACTAGGAAGATGGTTTTGGCCCTAGGATATATTTTTATCATAACATTTACCTGTCAAAATATTAAAAAGGAAGTGTTATACAAATAGGGCTCTTACAGAACTGAAGATCTGTACAGAATCATATGGCTGTCTGTTGCTTGGAACATTTACATTGATTTCGAAATGATCAATATTGCTATGACCATGACTTCATCTTAAGTTTAGGAATCTAAGGACAGCATTGGCCTGTGTGAGATGTGAAACTTCTGCAACTATGAATGTTATCTCATCAGCTGTCGTGGACTGATAATGCAGATTCATGACAAGTATCACAAATACCGGAGCATTCAACCGGTGAATCATTTATTTTAGCTAGTGATGGACCATTAATTTTCACAAGGTTAGAAGAGAGACAATTAAAGTTTGCGGACCACGAACAAAATCCTTCCATTTTCCTCCTTTCCAAACAAGCTGTGTGGTTGTTACAAGATCTTTTTGTGTATAGATACTTAATTACTCATTTCGTGACTTTACAGTAAGGCAGCTGGCCATGTAGTAAGAAAGTTGCGTTGGATTGATTTGATCTCTTTTATTTCTAGTGCTACAGAACAAGGTTGAGGGCAGTAAGCAAGACTGGCTTTCTTTTATGTGGGCATTGGAGACTGAACAGCATGTGATGAGAAAAAGCATGCTTGAGCCAGTACTGCATCGCTTCGGTCGTTATGTAAAGACAAATTATCCAAACCATCCCAAACATAAAGTGAAAGAGAGGCAAAGACAAAGTCTTGTACCTGCTCTACCATAAAAAATTTTCAAAAAGGCTGCCAAGGCTCAAGGTTGTTTCACTTGGATGTATGTGATAAAGATTAGATCATTATGATGTCTGCTTCGTTTCTTAGTCCCTACTATTTATGTTTTTCTAACATTGCGAATGCCCACATTTGTTTTTTCTTTGACCATGCGGAATAAGAACAATCAAATATTTGTTGCTATTTGTGATGCGATTTAGTTGAAAGAGCTCTTACCAGACAATACTGGTTGGACCCATTGAGGATAAGAGTGATGGCCAAGAATGGACAGAGGTCTGAGACCTCTTTGGCCACGGTTGCACCACCAGTGAAGGCATAGCTGATCACATGGCGCAGTGATAGCACAACAATAGCTTCTATCACAGCAATTATAAACGAAACCAAATTCACCAGAACAACAGAAAATGCTGCTGATTTGGGATTCCCTGCACCGAGCTCATTGCTGACCCTCACACTGGTTCAGAAGAAAATTGAGTAAGTAAATCCAAAAATATTAATTAGTGCACTAACTATATATTCGAGCACTACAAAAATGACTTTTTGTAACATTTTCTCCCCGATACAATCCAACAATAACAATGATAACGACAACAGATCAAGGGAAAGAACTGGTTGGAAAATGACTAACCTTGCAGCTGCATTGAACCCAACTGATACCATGAACAACAATCCAGCTATTGCCATGCTGCATTCAATTTGAAAATAGGGAATGAAGTTACTATGCAGGTTAATTCATTGGAGATTATTGTTAATTTTTTAATGTGAAGTAATTCTAAGAATATAATATATGCAGTGACTTCAGTATGCTTTCCTACTGAAAAGAAGGAAACTAAATGACAAAAGTACTTAATATCTAATTGACATATTTCAGGGTCATAGCTAGCTACTAGAGAACTCTCCCAATTTACATCTGATCAATATAAATTACTAAATTCTAAGATCTACCTAACTTGTCTGCCATGCACGCTTGGGTAATAGTTTTGTGACATTGATGAGAAAGGCATCTACCAAACCTTGGTCTGGCATCAGCTATGGAATAATTCCCCATACCGTTGGAGGAAGGTACATGAGGTCGATTCTTACTGTGACTCATGTGAGCCACCTGCTTGAAAATTTGTGGCTATTTCTTAAGGAAGAAGGGGGGAATATGATCAGAAAATGGTCACAAAAGGGGTTATTCTTATTCTAGACTAGCTTGTGTAAAAATGAATTGGAGAGAGTGAACAGTCTTTGTAAGATATACATGAAAGTTGTTCTAAGAAACTATGGTCAGCAGCTACTTTTCAAGTGTGACCCTTCTCCATAGACTAAATGAGATACCCTCCTTGGAAAAAGCAATTAAAATCATAAACAAAAGATATTAATGGGTATCTAAGTTAATTTCACTTCCCTCTTTTGAGCTTTACGTGGTTTGAAATTTCACCTAAAACCTCCTTTATTTAAAAAAAGAAAAGCGATAACTAAAAGTAACAAATAAAAGTAATAAGAAAAATTTTTTAAAAAGAAAAAAGATAAGTAAAAGTAATAAATAAAATTAATTAGGGATAAATTTGATAAAATTTCAAATCAATAGCAATTAGGTACAAAAGGGATGAAATTAGTCTCGGATATATTCAAAGGTCTTATCCTAGAAGTGCCCCAGAGTTTGAATGCTATATATACTCCCATTTTTTATGTTGTCCTGGCTTTTATGCTTAGTGTTCAACTGTCGTCCAGTCCAAATCATAAGCCCCACAATATATTGGGATTGAGTCTTATGGGCCCACCATGGCTAAGACTTTTTTTTTGTTGGGATTGAGCCTTATGGGCCCACCATGGCTAAGGCTTAGCACATCCAAAGGGAAGGCCAAAGGCCTAAATCCTTGGCCCCTCAATCCACCAATTGTTTATTTGTCACTTTTTAAAGGAGGCGTCCCTAAAAATTGAACTCAGGACCAAACCTCAGATGATATCAAGATTGAACGTAAACGGACCTTTGAGGTTTGGTCCTGAGTTCAATTTATGAGGACACCCCCTTTAAAAAAGGACAAATAAACAATTGATGAATTGAGGGGCCAAGGATTTGGGCCTTTGGCCTTCCCTTCGGATGTGCTAAGCCTTAGCTATGGTGGGCCCATAAGGCTCAATCCCAACACAATATCGGTAGAATGCTATAGCCAAGACTCCCAATAATCCCATCTAGTAACTCAATCTCTATCACCTACTTTTTAATTTTCAGTCTGTGGAAAAAGCAATTACATATGTTGAAGTGGGAAACAGCTCTTACCAGATGGAGAGAGAATCCAAGGCGAGTTCAGGGTTTTTGAGCAGTCCGGCAATCAAAACCAGTATCTGAAAGTACCAAGTCTCCAAAGCAGAGCATCACGGCGGAGGCTGCCGACAGTTTCAAGAACTCCCACAGCCCCGAAAATGCCTGAAGGCTGAACCCAGTCCAGGTATATTTGCACCGGTCGCTCATCAATATGTACACAAACTGGGCCCCTACCATGATCCACCATGACAAACTCAACACCAGTGAAGCACCTATCAACCCCATTCCCAGTTTATACACAGCCACCCAACTCAACAGAAGGTGAACAGCGAGTGTGGCTGTTGATATGATGGCACTTGGGGCCACAATCCTTTGTGCTTGTAGAAATTTTTGGATTGGGAAGTTCACTGCTAATGCGAAGATTTGTGGGATGAGGCCATCGACGAAGACTGCCGCCGCCGATGCTACCGCGGATGATTCCCCCAGTAAGAGCAAGATGGGCTTTGCAAAGACGTAGATCACTGTGAGAGGGAACCCAGTTGCTGTGAGCACCACCGTTGCTCTTTGGAGATATACTCCCAACATCTCATACCTGTCAGATCCATATGCTTGCCCACATAGCGTCTCCACTGCGCTTCCCATGCCAAGCTACAAACACCGAGGGAGAAAATCATGAAAAACCTATTATTTCAAATTCAACAACTCCCGAAAATCAAGGCCCTGCTAGAGAATGAGATTCAGTTAGATATGGAGAATTTGCTGATGAGGAGTGGGTTACCATGCGGCCATAGGCCAATTGGATGCTGCTTTTGCCAAGGGTGGCGGCGGCGAGCTCAAGGTTGCCGAGGTGGCCAGCGAAGACTCGGGTGGAGAGCGACATGGCGTTGTTGATCAAGTACACAAGGATAGCCGGTGCCGTGAGGCGGAAGACGAGCTTCAGTTCAATCCAGGTAGCCTTGAGGAGCCGCCGGAGCCAGGGCAACTGCACGTCTGACAGCACCTTCTCAAGCTCGGAGCTCGACTCAAAAGTACTTCCTGTAGATGAACTACATTGCATGGACTCCAGAATTGGCGTATGCAGTTGATCATCTTGTGAATCCATTATTCACTTCTTCCGCCAACGCCGCCGTCTGGGATGGTGGGGGTGGTGGTGGAGGAGGACAAGTGTTTCGGAAGTGGTGGGTGGTGGCGATCCCAGAAGTAAAAAGAACTGATCACATGGTGAGGTTCATCTGCAAGTCTTATCCAGCTTACTACCATATTCCCCCACTAACTTGTTTTTAAGTTTCCCTATGGGCATTAAACCCCTATATCTAAAAAATTTTGCCAGGTGGCAAATATGTTTTTCCCTCCCAAGGGATTGTTTTGTGCTAACTTTCATGCTGACATGGCACTGAATATAAACCCCAAAATTTAAGCCAGTACGGATGATAGAACCCACGGTTTTATTCCAGCAATATTTGTTAGCTTGATTTTCTATGAACTTCAAACTTTTGAGTTACTTCTGGTATCATTGTTTAAAGTATCCAGAGTATATATGTTTGGGAACTACCGTCAACATTGGAAACACATTTAACCATTTTTTTTTTTTATAGGAAATAGTTTTTAAAAACTTATATTGAATTAAAGTGGTTTGGTAGTGATTTTGAAAAGTATTTTTAATTTTTTTAATATTTAAAAATTCTTATTTTTTTTAAGTATTTTTAATTTTTTTAATATTTAAATTTTTTTTATTTTTTAAGTATTAAAAATATTAGAAACACTTAGCATAATCATTGTAAAACGTATTTTTAATATCTTATAGAATAATTGTTTTTCAGAATAATTTTTATTTTTTAAAAATAAAAATATATATATATATATACACACACGTATTTATAAATAATTTTTTTCTACAAAACCTTAGAAATTGTTTTCAAAAATTATTTTTTGAAAATATATTAAAAACTAATTACAAAACAAACCCTAATTATTTTTCATTGTTTTCACTTTGTTAAAAATAAAGAGAATTATCAAAAATAAAATATTACGAATAAAAATTATTTTTGATAAATATTTGAAAATATAGAAAGGACTTGACGTTTCAAATTTGTTAAATGACTCTTATTGTCAAAAAAAAAAAAACAATCATAATTTTTTTTTATCAAAAGAAAAAAAAAAAAAAAAACCGATTCTCCCTCAAAAACTATTTTTTAAAACCTGCAGGTTGTTGAGGAAGGAGGAACAATTCCAGCTGAATCAAGTCCTAGAGAAGGTTAAGAATTGACTGTTAGTTGGGTTGACTTTTGTTAATGTACTTGACAGTTGGTTGGGACCGTTGGGTTGACTTTCACATTGGTACGTAGATGGTCCCTCCACTTTGGAAAAAAATAAAATGAACGCTTTAGAGTGTGGGTTGGCTTTTAGTGTCCTAATGGCATGTTTGGGGAATTGAAATAGAGAATGGGATTTCCATTTACTATTCATTGACTAATGTTTAAATTCTTTTCTAAAGTGGGAATAGGAATTAAGAATTTATGTTTATTAAATTTCGAATGTCATTTCGCCGGTGTACCAAACAAAACACCAACTAAAAAGTGAGTGAACCACATGTCAAACAGACCCTAAAGTGGAGGCCAACTAAAAAGTGACTGAATGGATAACACGCACTGAAAAAAGAGACATTGATCCGTAAAAATGAACAACAAGAAGTATAAAACTTATTTTTAAAAACATAAAAATATTAAAATAAATAAATAAATAACTTGAGAACATTTAAAACTTTTGGATTTTATTTTATTTTTTTACTACGAAAGTCATAAAATAATTTTAAAAAACTATTTTTGAAGAGTTAGATTTTATTTGAGAAGTGTTTTTGAAAATAATTATAAAAAAAAATATTTTTGGGAGCAGTTTTTAAAAAAACTATAAATGCGTTCTATGATTTAAAAATAGTTTTCTATATTTAAAAATAAAAAACTATTTTTAAAATTTTCTAACATTATTGAGTGGTTGTTTTTCTAAAATAGTTTTTTAAAATAAAAATAAATATAAAATGATTTTTATAAAACAAGTAAAAATTATTTTCACTAATTTTTAGAAATTAAAAGAAAATTTAAAAATTTAAAAAAAAAATCATAAAAAACAAATAAATTTGAACATGATATCATTTTCTTTCTCTCTCCGTGATTTAATATAATACCAAAAATATTAAAATATGATATGACTTTAAATTATATGTACTTTTTTTAATTTCTTTTAACTTATCTATAATTTTTTATTAAAAAAATAAATTTTAAATCAAATTATACTTGATACATAAAATTTATTAATTTTTAAAAATAATTTGAGTTTAAAACCCAATTTAATTAATACTAAAAAATTCATAAAACTCAATAATATTGATAAATCATAGACCAACATTTATTTTAAATATTGTAGTTTGCTTCTTCCATATATATATATTTATTGATTTATTTATAACTTTTTTTATTAGGCAAATAAAGTTCAAATTAAGTAAGGTTTAAAGCCTTAAATTTCAAGTCTAATAAATTAATACCATAAATTTATGGACGAAAATTGTTCTAAAACAACTTTATTGTTTATCTTTTACATCATTATTTTATGATTTTTTTTTCACTAAGCAAATGAACTGCAAATTAAACAAAACTTAATATATTGAATTCATTAATGAGTCTAGTAAATTTAAAAAAATAAAAAAAAAAACTCAAATAATGAACCAATTAATATCGTAAATTTATGGACAAAAATTGATTTATAACAACTTTATTATTTCTCTTTTACATGAAGTCCTTATTTTCTGATTTTTTTTTCATTAGACAAATATATTTTGAATTAAATAAAACTTAATGTGTTAGATTCATTAAAGAGTTTAGTAATTTTTAAAAATAATTTAAATCTTAAATAATGATCCAATAAATACTAGAAATTTATGGACAAAAATTGGTTTAAAATAACTCTATTGTTTCTCTTTTACATAGAATCACCGTTTTTTATATTTTTTTTAACCAAGCAAATAAACTTCAAATTAAACAAGACATTAGTATTGGATTAATTAATGAGTTTAGTAATTTTGAAAAATAATTTGAAATTCAAATACTAAACTTAATACCGAAATTTATGGATAAAAATTGATTCATAATGTCTCTATTATTTTTTCTGCAAATAATTATATTTTTATGAATTTTCTCACTATAAAAATGAACTTTAAATCAAGTAACACTTTGTATTGAATTTATTAATGGGTTTAACCATTTGTAAAAATAATTTGGAACTCAAAAATAAATTTAATTATTAACAAAATAGTATATCAAAAATTAATATATTATGAGTCATAGAGTCTCTTATACATACAAATATATTTTTTAGATTTAAGTAAATAAATTATAAATTAAGTAAAACATAATTAATAATTTAAATTTTTTAATGAATCATTTAATATTTCAGAATGATTTGGAATTAAACAAATTAATCCAATTAATCATAGATTAAATCAAAACATTTTAAAATAGTATATTTGTAATTAAATACTAAATGCATGCGTATAATAAAAAACTTGACTCATTTACATATTAAAAATTAAATTTTATTCAGTATTTATTTTAAATAAAATGATATTAATAATTATTATTATTATTAATTTTTAACCAAAAAAAATTATAAAGATGTTAATATCTTATATTTTTAACATATACTAAAGTAGTATAATTGGTTAAATCATACCAATATGGTCTATTCTAAGGCCAAACCGCCCTGGGCGGAGGCGGCCAGCTCAAGGTTGCCAAGATGGCCACAGAAGATCTGAGTAGAGAGGGATGTTGAAAGGAAAGGAAGTTGACTCAACACTTCCCATCATTAACTACTAATTAATCTCATATTTTATTATCATCAAACATTGATTGATTTGGGAGTAATTTACATATCCCAAAGTCCACTTCCCCACTTGATAGGAATATAAATTTGGCTTGTTGGCCCAAAGCATGGCTCGAGCATGTCCAAAACCTTCAAGCCAAAGCCCAACCTAACCGGCCTGCTCCACATGATTCCAACCTAATGCCTCCAGGGCTGTGCTTGGACTAATTAATTTTAAGAATCTGAACCCAACCCATGGGTTAGCCCACCCTGGTCCAAGCAAGCATTTTAAAAAAAAAAATTATAAATATTATACAAGTTTACACCGTTGGACGGTAATTCCAAAAAGCATTTTTAGTCTAATAAATGTTTTTGAAAAAATATCATATGTTTAACAAGTTTACAAAAACACTTTTAAATTTTTTTTAAATCATTTATAGTATTTTATAAAAAAAAAAAACACTTAAAACACGTTTAGTAATGATTTTAGAAAGTATTTTTAATATTTATAATATTTGAAAAATAAAAATTTTTACGTATTCAAAAAGTTAGAAACACTTCTTCTAAAAAGCGTTTTTAGCATTTTTAACACTTGAATCATAAATATTTTCAAGTATTAAAAACGTTTTTTAAAATTACTATCAAATGGACTCTTACAGTGTGTTTGATAATGATTTTAAGAAATGTTTCTAAAAATTTTATTACTTAAAAATTTTTTATTATTTAAATATTAAAAAGATTAAAAATATTTTCTAAAATTACTGTCAAACACATTTTTAAACTCATTTGATAATGATTTTAAAAGATATTTTTAATATTTAAAATTTTTTATTATTTAAGTGTTTAAAAAACTAAAAACGTTAGAATGACACTTTTAATATACTATTCTTTTAAAAGTATTTCTAACCCTTTCAAACGGGAACACTCTTAACAAACAATAGAAAGTGAGCCCCACCGAGATAAATAGCTAAGTAAGCCTCACCCAATATATAATTCCCGCAATAAATGAAGTGGGGCACCATGACGAGGGTTACTCACACACCAACAAAAGATGTGGTGGCCACCTATCCTTGGAAAACAACCTCTCCAATTGAGATGTTTGGATTCCATGCACTTAATTAGTTTTAATTCTCATATTTAATCCAAATTCTGTTCATGCTTACCATCTAGAATCGACGCATGCATGGATTAAACAAAATTCTGCACGGATTTATTAATAAACAATCTGATGGGAGAAATCATGGAGATGTGGACCATAGCATATATTTTGCTGAAGCGTGGCACTCGTTGAAATGGTCATCCAAAGGAGAAGACGTCAGGGTTGGCATCAGCAAACTTTGTGGTATATGGCTCAGGATTTGGTGCCGAAGACCAAATCCCATGCATATTTGGCAGCTAGTAACGAAGAGCTAGTATGAAAACAGCTGCTTCAGTCCAAGGATGCCGAGTTGTTGGTGTCCCACGTCTCCAAACGGCTCTTCGCTTTCTCCACCTGAAAAATTATTTAAAATGTTGCTCAGAATCCAGTGTATCCTTCCTTGGTCTGCATGCACTTTGTTAATTAAGAATTTCTCAGTCTTGATTGATATAACAACCAAGTTGATCCCAAGAGGTTAAACTTTTCAAGTAAGGGATTCACGATGTATGTCAAACTAGCTAACATTCGTCACGAGTGATCTCATACCGATACTTCGAGGGATAAGTTATAGGTCTTAGTTTTAATTAACTAGAATTCAAATGCTACATTAAGTTATTAAATTAATCAAAAACTTAATACATGTTTGCATATATTTCATATTTTTTATTTTTAAGGAAATGAAAATTTTAAAATTTTGAAATGAGTTTTCAAGAAAATAAGGTAAATTATTGTTTTTAATATTAGAGTTCTTATATTTTTTTTTAATAAAAATTTTTGTTTTTTATGTTAGCCCTTAAAATATATAAACTCAGATATGAAAAATAATTTTTTTTGATCTATTCCCAACAAAGATTTTATACACTTACGTGGAATGGAAAATTTCTTAAAACGTTCTTTATATTTTTAATTATTTATTTTAATAATTTATTAAAAAAATACTTAAAAATATCTCAAATTTACTCTTAAAAATAATATATTAATTTCAAAACAAATTCTCAAAAATATCAAACATGTTTTTTAAGTTATAAAACTGTTTTTTATTCCAAAAATAGACCTTCATTAGATTTCATCCTTGAAGATCTTATTAGTTAGAAAGGAAAATTTTAAACAGTGCTTTGATAAAAAAAAATAATAATAAAATTTTTAAAAAATACTAATGTAGAAGTGTCCTCTCCAACAAAAAGAGATATGAAAGAGGTATGTCATGAAATGATACTCTACTCTAACCTAGTGTATAAATTTATTTTCATTTATTAACTAAAACGGTAAAACCATCTTAAAGTGAGAGAGATAGAGACAGAGCGAGAGAGAGAGAGAGAGAGAGAGAGAGAAAGAGACAAAGAGAGAGAGACTAAGAGAGATAGAGATACAGAGAGAGAGAGAGAAAGAGAGATAAAGAGAGAGAGACAAAGAGAGATAGAGAGAGAGAGACAAAGAGAGATAGAGATAGAGATAGAGAGAGAGACTAAGAGAGATAGAGATAGAGAGAGAGAGAGAGCCACTGTGTAATGCTTCCCTCTTGTTTTGTGTGATAGGTGATGATATGCGGTGCCCTCAGCTCTAAGTCTCTAACTACCATCACTCGTTTCTTTTAACTACCTCTTGAGAACTGCCCTTCTCCTCTGGTGCCAAGATAAAGTCAGTGCCCGCATATCCATGTTCCCATTTTATTAAATTCACCACACTATATATGTTTTCCCACAGGCCTCACTTCTTGTCACAGTAGCATTAATGCCTGGAAACTGTTCAAATCCCATGCATTAATGCTTACCTCTCTATTTCCCTTTCTTTTTAGTTTTCCTCTTTGTTTAATGTTTGCCCTAATCCTACTCACCCATTTTACCATAAATCAACTTCTTGTTACAGTACTGGTTTTAAGGTCTAGAATGGTTGAAATTTACCTCTTTGTTCCAGTCTGTTCTATAAGTCACCCACAAAAGGATTAGGGTCTGCATGACTGTGCCCCCTATCATTCCACTCCATATTCCCTGCACAAAACCATGTACATATAACCCATTTTATTATATGATTAATCTTCCCAATTATTCAATTAATCTTGTCAAGATTGAATTGGAAAGAGACAGACATCAATCTTTTTTCTATGCATGAAATGAGTATGCCCACCAACTAAGATCATGCAGGCTGATGATTATAATCAATATAGTCTAAGTACAGAAAGAAACGACAACGAAGAGACTAATTAATTAATTACCTTTACGCCGAGATCAAACTTAAACCCTAGAAGTGCACCCAATGGGATACCAACCACGTAGTAGCAGCCCACGTTTACATACGCGACAAATGCTTGCCACCCGCACCCCACAGCAACTCCTTCATTTGCAATTTATGGGTAAATATAATTACATGTGGGACTGGAGAACATAATCATTCCATAGTTTACAATGATTTATGCTACATGTGTTCAATCAGAGAGAGATGTTTAACAACTAATTTTCTTGACTGCAGTTTTCTGAACTGGTAGGTTTTTTGTTGGTATGATTTGTTTTATTATGATGGCCTTTTCCCTTGAAAGAACAGAAAGAAATGACAATCGTGACTTAGGCAGCTAGTGGACTGTTAGTTCTTATAGTTGATTTGTTCTATGATAGAATTGAACCTGGACTACTTTTTGAAGGGTAGGTCGTTTTCTGAAAAATTACACAACGTGTCATTATTGGAGCTGGAATGTAAGACTTAGCATGTCGGGGAATTAGAACTTGGATCAAGGATAAGCTCCATTGCACCTTTTCAACCTACTAATAATTAATAGCATCCATTGAATCATGGAAGTTAGTTGCACCATCTATTCAAATTTCACTTCTAGTTTGCATACTCACCAGTGAAATTTGATGAGCAATATTAACATTTAGAACTGGGTGTTAAACATATTCATGGATTTTCTTTTACCAAAGTAGAAGAAACCCTTACCAGATAAGACGGGCTGAATGCCATTGAGAACGATGGAGACGGCGAGGAAGGGAGCGAGGTCTGAAACTGCATCCGCAACGGTTGTGCCACTAGTGAACACATAGCTCACAACATGCCGCAGCAGCATCACAAGGATGGCCAAAAACACGGCTATGATAAAGGAGGTTGAAGTCACTACGAAAACAGCAAATGAAGCCGATTTGGGATGTCCAGCCCCAATCTCATTGCTGACCCTTACACTATCATCAAATGAACAATAAACCCTAGCTTAACTAAAAGGTATAGAAATTAATCAAATCCACACATTGTACCAAAAACCCGAATTACTATTAGTATTGAATATCTCATTTACTATTTGAGTCTGACTCCAATCTTAAGTTTTTAACATATAAACCAACCTTGCTGCTGCATTGAAACCCACTGCAATCATGAACACCCATCCAGAGATCGTCATACTGCACATGGAAACCGATATATAGCTTAATTAATAAACCATAAAGATACATGTATTGCTCTTTATATATGTCTGGATTTTGCCCACCATCTATAATAATTATCACATAAACTGTGGTCAGTGATCCTGATTAAGAAATGCTTCTATGTTAAATTCTAGCAAGTCCCATGTCTATAAATTTAAGCTTTTGATATCTATCATTGTTTAGTCTCATCGGCGTGATAGTTTCTGAATTTTGTGTACAAAAATGTGGACATGATTCATGACAGTTTGGAACCCTTTCTCGGAGTTCCTGAGCTAGGGTGGTCCAAGAAACTACGTACAGCAGTCTTTTGATGTGATCTTATGGCTGCGGTACAGTGGGTCAACCCCGGAAGCTGGTACTAGTCTATTTTCTGAGATAGATCTAGCCAGTATTCCACACACTTACGTAAATATTGAGAAATGTTGGTTTTTTTTAGAAATGGAAATCATTTTCGCTTTGTCTTTCTCTGAGCAAATGAGAAGGCAAGTCTACATGGACCAAAGAGGCCAAGCCAAAGGGAATTGACTAGAAAATTGCTAGCAGAATCAAGTTCACATATTTTGGAGAAGATTAAAACTTGACTGGCAGTTGGAGCTAGGGGGGCTTGTAAGCCCATCTCACCAAGTTATTGGGTCTCTCTACTTTCGATAAATCTAAAGATTTCATGTGGGTCTAATGTGATGTTTTGGTTTCTGATCAACTAACCTACAAGACAATGAATGGAAATAGGGCTTGCCAGCAGTCATTATTCCTAGCTCTTTTTGGTTTCTTCATATTCTTCTTACAAGTAGAACTAATACAAATGAACAATAAACAAACAGATAACTTTTGTCATCTTACCAGATGGAAAGAGAATCCAGAGCAATCTCAGCATTCTCCAGCAACCCAGCAATCAGGACCAGTATCTGATAGTACCAAGTCTCAAGGCAAAGCATCACTGCAGATGCAGTGGATAATTTCAAAAACTCCCATAGCCCTGAGAAGGCTTGGAGACTAAACCCAGTCCAAGTATACTTACACCTATCACTCACCAATATGTATACAAACTGAGCCACCACTATGATCCACCAAGACAAACTCAATACCAGTGATGCCCCTAACAGCCCCAGACCCAACTTGTATATGGCCAGCCAGCTCAGTAAGAGGTGGACACAGAGGGTAGCTGCTGAGATGTAGGCACTTGGGAACACAATGCTTTGTGCTTGCAAGAACTTTTGTATTGGAAAATTGGTAGCATACGCGAATATTTGTGGGATTAGACCATACACGAAAATTGCAGCTGCTGAGGCTATCTCTGTTGATTCACCCAGTAAGAGGAGTAGATCCTTAGAGAATATGTAGATTATTGTAAGTGGGATACCGGTTGCGGTGAGGAGGATGGTCGATCTTTGTAGATATACTCCTAGCATGTCAAACTTGTGGGCACCATAGGCTTGTCCACACAGTGTCTCCACTGCACTTCCCATCCCAAGCTGCACACACACAAACATAGATACATATGTAGTATAAAAAACTGTTTCATATTTGTAAAAGAGACAGAGAAGAAGATGATGGTTACCACTTACCATTAGTCCATAGGAAAAAACTTGGATTCCATTGTTGCCAAGGGCCGCGGCTGCAAGCTCAAGATTGCCCAGATGGCCACAGAAGATTTGGGTGGACATGGATGTAACGTTGTTGAGCAAGTAGACAACAACTGCCGGGCCTGCAAGCCTGAAGAGGATGTTTAGTTCAATCAAAGTAGCTGATCCAATACGCCGGGAATACGACAAGTCGGTGTTGGATAGTACTTCTTCAAGCTCTGAACTCACCGGCTCCGGCGAGGATGAGTATTGTTTGGGGAGTAGGATTGGCTGAGCGAGCTCATCTTGTGTTGACTCCATGCTTTTTCTCTTGGAGAGACAATGACTCTTCCCGGTATGCTATCTTCAAACGGTCCTACCCTGTGTGTACAGGATTCACAGAAGGCAGCAAGTGGCCATTAGTGGTATGTGCCGTCGCTATATATATCCTCATCTCTCCTTTTCTTATTTACTTGGTTAATTATACAGTCAACAAGTGTTCAATAGGGTATTAAAACTAATGGATCAATTTTAGGATAATGTACTCGATCAATGAATGAGCCCAACCCTGTCGAGCATAAGCCACTGAAATCACAGAACTGGCTTTTCTTTTTGTTTATCATGTGGGCCATACAAACAGCCGCCGCTAGCGCTGCAACTTTACAGGATGGTTAGGTGGGTGATTAAGCTAAAGTTAAATTCAATTCGGCTTCTAGTTTAAGATACTCAACTCAAATCCAATCTAATACGTCTTTTTAAGTTTGAATTAAGTACAATTAATTAGATTAGACTTGGATGAGTCGGACCATTTGATTCAAAATTCACTTTTTAAAAAGCTCTTGTTCATAAATTTTAAAACTTTAAAAATCTAAAAAAAAAAAACCTAAATCATTATTACTTATAATATAAATTATAAATATTATAGAAATATTAAATCAGGTTCAATTAATCTCGGATAGTCCAAACTTTGAAGCAAGTCAAACCCAAATTGAATTCCAAAAGAGCTTATAACCCAAACACAATCCCAATATTGAAAATAATTATCTACACCTATCAAACATGGGGTTGGGCGTGGACTACAGTTGCACCCCAACATAGGGTGCGGGCTTGATTTGGGTCTTGGGTGGTGTAATGTCCAAAAACTAACCCCTTTGCTTGGAGACTCCTTTAACAGAAAAATTCCCAAAAGATAACACGGAATCTCGTTTTGTCGCGCACACACACCTTACTCGAGTGATGAATTTTGTCCACTTCACTTGATATCAAATTTCATATTCTCATCGACATGAATGGTTCGTGTTGCCTCAAATTCAATTCTTGTCTAATAGTGAAGTTCGTCCAGGTGAGGTTCAAGCACAGGTTTTGGCAATGAAGGGTGAAGATCAGAACAGGGTTCATGGTAAACTAGAGACAAAAAGGATATTTAAGAGATATGGGACCATTGCTGAGAAGACCACACAACAGAATAACATCACTGAAGGTCACTTGCATGAATAATGGATCAGAGCCTTTTTCTTTCCACACAAAGGCCTAGACAGTGGTCACTATCTGCTGCTTGAAATGATAATAGAAGAGAGAATGAGAGAATCTTAAGGTAGAGAAACAAGCAGGTAGTAATAAACCACTGGATTTTCAGAAATTTAGCCAGAATGCAGGCAATTAGTTCATACCAGAAGACGAGAAACCAAAATACTTACAACCCGGCTGCTTTCTTTAGCACTCCAAATTTACAATTTGATTATAAAGTAGTGATAGTTACAATATTGAACCTCCTTCCTCACTTTTCTGATATTACTTACAAAATTTTTTATTACAACAGCATGCAAGAATCATGAATTGATATTTGATCTGAAACAGAGACTTGGATTCACCTCATGTTGAGATAGATAGACTTGAACAGATGGGGGAGACCTGGTTGAAGATATAAGCTTCTTTGACATAGTCTTCATCCAATTTTCCTAGTTCTAAAAGAAGTGGTAGGTTTTGTATGAGAGGAAAAGCTTCTTCTGCTTTCTGCTCAATGTGAAGAAAACAAAATTACAGGAGCATCATGAGAACCATAGAGGAGGTAAAGAGCAGCCGTGGCATTGTATCTTCACTGTAAAGACCTGCAAATTAAGAGATTGTAAAATTATGGGGAGGGCATGATTCACTAAAATTTATAATTAATCGTTGCTAGGTTTCTTGGTACGAAGTAGAGAAATTAGAGAGATGTAATGACACCCAATATAGCCTGCAACAGTATCTTAGAAAGACTCAGAACTGTTGACTCGATTATAAGATAATTCACTGTCTATTAAACTCAAGATAAACCTAAATCTGAGTGGCATGGATGTTCATGTCAAAAGTTAGTTAGAATAAGTAAGAATATCCACCTCAAGCTTGTTGAGACTATGGTAGAGAAGGCAACCCTCACTCAGTGACAACCTCCCCAGCACAGCAAAAAATCCTAAAGTGGGCATCTAGACAGCTCAAATTTCAGCCTCTCTTCACTTTTATCGCTTGGGAAGAATGAATTATTCCCTATGTAATTTGATTCCACGGTCCCCCCCACCCCCACTTCCATTCTTTCCATCTTTTCAAGAAACCATGGCAAGGATCAACCTCTGTAATCAAGTTAAATGCAGTGACAAACTCAAATTATATGCATTTTCTCCATACATTCACAGAAGGTAATAATAACTTCAAATGAACCTGGTACAAAGAAAAAATGGTTACCAGACTCTTTACTTTGTAGAAGCACACATACAGCAAGCTAATACTGTCCACATTCCTTTAAATGTGTGGAAGCTTATCCTATTTCAACTTGCATATGGTTAAGATAAGTTATCTGCCTATGAATAGGACATTACAAACTGCACCAGTTAGCTAGTTTAGTTCATCACCAATCAAGGGTTCCACTGATTGCATTTTTTGCTATCATTCATATTATGTGTCAGTTAAGAACTCTTCCACCGGCATCTCTTCCACTGCAACACAGGTGCACAAGGCACTGCTTATGATGTATCCCTTAATACCATCCTTTAGCCCCTCCTGGATAACTGATTCAGGAGCATCTGATAAAAGGACCAGTACACTTTCATTCCCACCTCATGGCTTCCTATTTTTATCTCATATGTTCTCAAGACAAAATTAAACACGCACATAGCTCTGGGCTCCACTTTGTGGCTCAAAGTCTTATGATTGAGTAAAACATAAAAAGGTTTATATCATATCTAGATAATGTCCATTCAGTCAAATCCCTCAGCCATTTCTTAGTGGCTGCCTGCATGTTGGTTTTTCTATAGGGGATCATTTGGAACGTTATAATGTGATAAGAATTATTTATCCTTGGCAAGCCACTTTGGACAATCATAAATCAATACATCCTATGCCAAGCAAGTTCCCTGAACCACCTTTACATTCACTTCTCACCTTCCTACAATTGAGCTCTTTACATAGAGATATTAAACATTGCTTCAGTCTCCTCCCCCCACAGCAACGAGGTTTCCCTTTCTCCTCATTTCAAGCAAAATCCAGAATAGGAGACCAGTTATGGATTTCAAATTTTATTGCTGCTCTTTTACTGTTTCAAAGAAAAGGAATCTCCATATATATGAGAAGTTGCAAATTTTCATGAAGACAGTACCTAGAAGGGTTAACTCACGTATTACATTCAAGTTTACCATGACTAGAGAGTTTGAGGGGGTTCCCTGTGATATTTTATTGTCAAAAAAGACTCTTAACCTCATTTGTAGCTCTTTTTTTCTTGCTTCTGATTGATGTACATCTTTTACATTTTTCATTCTCAATACAAATGCTTGTACTTTATTTAACAAAAAAATGAAAATCATAAGTCTATGTCTTATCCATAAACTTCGAATCTATAGATTACTGTATTATATATGCCACTTGGCCACAATTGATATAAATGTCATAATCATTCCACTGAAACCAATGCCCTGAGCCTAATTTTCCTTAGCATCAAGGCAAGATAGAACACACGAAAAAGCAAATGATAATACATGCAAGAAATAGCCTTGCTTACCACTTTGAGCAGATGCGACTGCAGGAAGTGCAGGAATTTTGACAGCTGCAATTCAACAAGCTCAGACATAAATCAAGAAGAAATGTGACAGGAAAGAAGGAAATAATCACTTTCATTAGCAAAGAGTAGTTTTGCTCATAGAAGAAAAGGTAACAACAGGAACCTCATCTAAACGAACAAAAGTTACAGATAAGCCATACTTTTATTGCATGATGAAGCTGGTAATTGAGATGAAGAAGGCCAAGGAGCTGGAATGTTGTCATTCAGATCACAAATGAAACTTATCCCTGAAGACTTGTCCAATGTTGCATCTGAAGGCAAGCTTGGCAAAAGGCATCCAGACTCTATTTCAAAAACAAATGCAGTAGAGCAGGTTAAATGCAATCCAATCAAAGAGGCAAGAGAGCATTACAAGAGGAAAGTTTTTTTTTTTTTTTATGAGAAACAACACTGTAATATTATAAATAAAGATTTAAAAGGTACAAAGGAAGGATAAGAAATCCTCCCAAAACAAAGAACTATACAATTGGAACCTCCAAAATACTAAGTAAACCTATACATCATATGGAAAGTACACAAAACTACGTCTCCTTGCTAGCCCACACCATTACAAGAGGAAAGTTTCACAAACTGCTAACACTAGTTTTTTAAAAAAAAAAGAAAAAAATAGGCAAAGATCAAACATATTAATGGTGTCTGACAAAAGTATACACAGTATATATAAAAGCGCCAAAAGGTCAACCAAAGCTAAGGGATAAACAAAAAACAAACCTTACTTAGAGCCCAACTAATCAATAAAGTCCAACATGGACAAAGAGCTAACTCCTATATACACCCTAAACTGCCATTTTTTTCTTGAATTATTATCCTTTGTTTATGATCTAGACCAGTGTTAACAAACTGCTAACACTGGTCTAGATTATTTAAAATATATATATACCAATTCAAACTTTTAAAATAAATTTAAAATACACATACACACCCACAACAACAACAACAACACTAATGGTTTATTTAGCATGCCAAATATGGAGGTTCTCAATAATGTATATACTCAAAGTTGAAAAGTTGGTTCAATGTGGCTAAAAGGGTCTCTCAATTTCTCTTTTTTAAAAAAAAAATAAAAAGAAAATTCTTATCTAGAATCCAACTAAATGGACAAAAAAACAAAAAATATTTCAGCATGCAATTCAATGAAATCCAACCCAACAAGGTTTACTAATGCCTGGTTCGGGAGCATGGGAATCCCTGGCATTGGCATTAAAAATAGAGAATTGCACTGTGTTCACATAAATTTTCCAGTCAAAAATAGCAACAATGCTCAGAATAAAATGGTCTAGCAGGTACACAAACTCTTTTTTTATAGACAAAAGCTTGTATTAAGAAGCGACAAAAAAAAAAGGGGCGCACCCAATGTACACAGGCAGTATACACAAAAAAAAACAACCCAAGCAGGTACACAAACTCTTAGAAGGAAATATTAGGCAGACACCCATTTGTAAATTGAAGAGTTATTTAATGAAAGTTTGAGAATAAAAATGAATTACAGTGTTACCTTGTCCAACGGCTGCTTTCAAATCGTTGACCCCAAAAATCAACCAAAATTGCAAGACAACCAAAAAAATTCATGCATTAGTATTGAAATTAATTTTTGTGATGAAAAGGAACTTTCTAATTTACACATCAAAGGGCCATTTAGAAACAAACTAACCTTGGAGAGAGAAATCCTTGAGGGTAATTCGACAGAGGTTATAAATATTTCTCGTAATATTTGCCTTCTGTAACTTCATTCCAAGTGATGCAGCACAGTCCAAAGCTTGCAAGTTGGTTATCAAACTCTGCTTTTGCAAATGAGACACATACCTCTCCATAGAACTACAGCATGCCGTCTGGTTGCTTGTCCCATTTCCACAGCCCTTTGCAACATGTCTTGTGTCAGGAAAAACCAGAGGACAAACTGTAACAGATTACAGAGAAAACAAATTAAAAAAGATAGGATCAATGAGGTCACATGAAGGGCTCGGCATCACTAATTAAGATAGAAAAAGTGTTAAATAGTGGGTACACATAAACTAGCACACAAAAGCAAATGTAGGAAAAGCATTTTCTCAAAGAAGCTAGGAAATATAACTCTCAATAGATAAAGCAGATAGGATCTACCAATGCCACCCTACGCATCCATTGCCCACCGATAGGGCTATTGAGTTACAGGCAACAGGTCCACATAGAGGATATCATCATTACAGAACAGGCACAATTAGAGCACAAAAGAGAAAAAACTATGCGATGCTCAGCATCCTTACATATTCACATTATTCTAAACCATCCACATAGATACTTAGACCCTTTTTGTTGCCCCTTTTATTCCAGGTTTAGGATATTCATCTGATAGAACCCTACAAAAACATTCCAGAATCCCCTCCTACACAGTAGGTCTTATCCCTTATGGCTCTTCAAAAAGCCCCAACCATTAATTTATGAACTCTTAGTCAGACCGTTTTTTTCTCTTATTTGCTCCAAGCTCACCTTTATTAACATTACAATTAGATAGTCCTCTAAGAACACCCTTGGCTCGGCCAGGACTGAGTTTACTTGCCAACCATCGCAGTACAATATTTTTACAGTCATCAACTCTAGTCGAGTGTTCAGGCAGTGCATGGGGTGGATCCACACTCAAAAGCTCATAAGCTTTCAGTGCGATTTTTCTAGCTGCTTCTAATATGGCATTCTGACATATTTGATTACAGCATTCTTTCACAAGATCAATTTGTTCACATGCAGAAAGCAGCTTAGTAGAATCCACAATGCTCTCGAACTCATTAACATCTTTGACTGGGCAAGAGCCTTCAGTGAGGCTTGATGGATGAATTGAGCATATCTGATGAAGTTTATCACTGGCACCCTGACTCACTAGAATTTGCTCAACATCCGAGAGGCAGTGCTTTGCCAGCGTCCCATTCAAAGCGAGAAGATTGGTGTCTTTGCTGGATTGGCCAATGAGAATGTGTAGTGTAGCTTTCAACTGCGGACAGCATATTACATTAGCCAGAACTGAAGCAAATACAGCCCAGCAATCAATTGATGTCATGCTGATCATACTTTCACCAGCAGAGAAGTTTAAACTACAAAGTCCTGCAAGAAAGAAGCAGCAAGAATTGCAAAATGTGATGGCACTTGTCAACTCAACTGTCTCTGAGAATCCCAATTCCACAATAATGTGTAAACCAAACCTGATAATTTTGGGATAGTGCTATTTGTTGTGAATGGTGTCAGCGGTGAAGGAGCAAGAAGAGGAAGAAATGGCTGTGGAGAACCACTTGGGGAGATCTCAGGTAAAAAGGCATCTGAGCTTTTTTCCATTAGTACAGAACCTTTCATATAACTTGGCAGGCTGCAATGGGATTCATGAAGACCTGTACCAGAGGCATGAATTGTGACAAAATGATCCAATAGATTACAAATTTATAATATATATCTTTCCAAAACCTGTCATTCAAGGTTCCCACTAACGCATCACATAAACAATCCAAAGCTTCTGTTTTAAGCTCACTTCAAGTAATGCACACAAAAAATTATTACAGGCATGTGAATAAAAAAAGGAAGCAAATATAATCTACACACACAAGAGCATCAACTACAACTATACAAGCATGGGTACAATATTTTCAACTCAATATTCACCAGTTCAATAGTTTTTTTTTTTTTTTTCCATATCATCAGATATCCAACCTAATAAAATGCCTTTAGCAACAAAAAAATAAAAGGGAGGATGATTGGCTCAGCATGTCTGAAGCAGAAGAAATCAGTCTACAAAATTCTAAGCCTTTGAGCAATGACCAAGCGAAAGCAACAACAATCAAACACACATAGTTTATGTTAAACAGATCCATTTGGATGGAAGGAAAACAGTGGGGGGAGGAATGCATTTGTTGTATGGTACTAGGAAGCAACAAATTGAGTTATTAAGTGGTAGCCTTGCATTACAACAATAGAAACCATACTGTTAAAATTATCCTTTTCTACAAGAGGGGGAAAAGGCATAAACAGAGCATGTACTGACACAAAAGAAGAAAAATACAAGATAGATGTTCTCATCCCATGAAACTGCTAGCTAATTGTGGTGCGGTTGAGGCTAATGCATGCAGTGGAAGACAAGTCTGCATAAAATGTTTTAGTCTAGAACATTCCATCAAATCCAGAACTACTTAAAAGAGGAATTTTGAACTCAAAACCCTAAAACAAGCCTAGCATAGAAGAATGCCACATTATGCTGAACATGAAATGCAAAACTAAAGAAACATTAAACAAATGGGTGAAAGAAGCACTGTACAGTACACACCGAAAGTGAAATTAATAAAAAGGTATCAACAATGGAGGAGAAGGAGATGCAAAATAAATTACACATTCAACAAGCCAAATCCAACAAAATACAAACTAAGACCAAATCCCACCATGAAAAATCAACCACAAACTCCACACAAGTGATTAAAATCCCAACAAACCCATTTCCCAAACCCACAATACAACACAAAAGTGATCAAAACCCCAGTTAATTTCATCCAAAAACAAAGCAATTTCTCAACAACCCAACAGGCAGAACTTCCAGATCATGCAAAAGTAAACCAAACCCAGCAAGAAACAACCATGTAAGAGATGAATACTCACAGAGAAACAGAACCAACAGAAACACACTGAGCACACTGAAATTGCTACACACCCCGTCTCTCATGCCTGCACTTCTGTCACTCCGCCAATGCACACCCAAATACACCCGAAGTTCCCACAAAAAATGTACCCAAAAAAAACCCAGAAAAATTAACAAGTATTAGGCTTTGAAATTGAGGAAATGGTGGGTGTCTGAGAGGAAAGAAGGGTGGTGCAGAGAGAGATAGAGAGTTCATACGCCATGAATGAGGGTTCTAAGAGTGTGGGGTCAAAAGTGGTATCAGCAACAGCTGTCCATATGTGAGGAGTGAGGACCCCACCAACAAAGCTAGGAGAGAGAACTCGGATTATAACTCCACTCCAGCATTTACACCCATCAATCCTCTGCACCAGAGTGGTTGTGATCTGTACTCCACAACTTTTTCTGTGATCGAGACTTTTTTAGCGGTCTGATTAAGATCCTCCGACTGAAACTTGAGTCACGTGCGAGTGCCAGGGGTGTGAGTGGGCACGTGGCCGACATTTGTGCTGATTGTATGAATGGTTGGTGCCTTGTGCGGTGGTATTTACTTTTCTGGTTCTGGTTTGGGCATTTAAGATAGGCAGTGATGACCCACTTATGTCGACTACCTCCTCTTTGCATGCAAATTGGGCTGGGCCCAAATAAGAAAAGCCCAACCCATTTCAATTTTCGCCTAGTTTAACTTATTTTACCTATACATAAATAATTTTAATTTTATAAAAATTATAAATTAGTATTCTTTTTTCCCATAATATATTTTAAAATAAACTTTCCTTATCTTTTTAATCTGAAAATACATAAAATAAAAAATAAAATAAAAATAAACAATTTTTGTTTTTCTTTTCAAATGCCATATTTAAAAAAAAAAAAAAAAAAAACTACTTTGAAAAATAAGTTGAAAAGAGGCCTATAATTTACATGTGGTTTATGATATGAGTCAAATTGGCCCCAAATTCCAATGAAAGACCCACATTGATATGATATGAAGTGACATTAATACAATAAAGATATGTAGGTAGCTTAGATTAAATTCTTTATTGAAGAATAATGATTAGTGTGAGCATTATTATATGAAGGCTAAAAAAGAAAGAATCTTAAGACATGTTTATGGG
This sequence comes from Vitis riparia, assembly GCF_004353265.1. Lineage (NCBI taxonomy): Eukaryota > Viridiplantae > Streptophyta > Magnoliopsida > Vitales > Vitaceae > Vitis > Vitis riparia. Next base: position 22,585,541 of record NC_048440.1, read on the forward strand.
TATCAAGTGGCCAACCCCACATCTTACCTTCGACAATAAGCATTGGAAACAAAGAGGATTATGAATTCAAAATCAAAGTAGGAAAAGTTTGAGTGGTAGGAGCATCACCTTTCACTCACAAAGGGGAGAAGGATCTAACATACTATGATGATATAATCCCAAAAGAAGCACAAACTCACTAAAGCCTCTTGTTTGAATCAAAAAGAAAGAAAGTTGAGAAAGGGGTTTCCTCATTCAACAACTTAATTTTGACTCAAATAGTTAAAGAGGGTTGTGAATTTAATTCATCTTTCTCATCTCATTTTTCTCTAAAGTTTGTTTGGAATCCTATCATCATAATTCATGTTCTTCTTTTTGGTTGTTGGATTTTTCTAGAGACTTTGAAGAGTATAGTTCTTAATTTACTCTAATTGAGTAAGAAAAAAAAAATTCAAAGATGTGTTTGGAAATTATCCTCGTAAATGGTTATACAGCAGATTCAGGGTATTTGGAGGACTCGAGATGAGAAGTTGAAACCCTACCATGCTTATTTAAACTTGTTGATGGATAGATTTGATAATATAAAATAATTTTTTTAAATACGATTTTAAATTATTATTGAGTTTTTAAATACGATTTTATTTCTAAAACTAATTTAATTATTATTGAGAAAAATTATTTTTGAAATTCTAAGGATCAATCAATCTTGCCATGGCTTAATGTCTTTGCATGCCTCAATGTCTTTGCATGCCACCAAGTTGTTTTAATGATAATGATGCATGTCTCAATGTTTCCAGCATGAGTTGGATCTGAATTGATGAAGTCAAGACACTGTTGATGTTGCCATTTGCTCTCTGAACTTGAAAGCTTTTGTTTCTCCTGTACTCATTTTCTCCCCCACAAAAAAAAGTCAAAAAGTGGTTCGCCTGCTTCCATTATGTACTTGTGGGTGCACATGAGCAAGCAAGATGAGCAGCGTGCAGTCCCCACAAATCATTCATCTGCCATCTGAATTTTTCACGGTGATTTAATTTTCCAGGAAAATTTGGCTTCCATTGAGCAAACCATTGAAGTCTCCGGCCAAGAGAAATATAAAGGGGAGGAAATGTATAGGGGAGGTGTTAAGTGTGAAAAGTATCTTAGAATTTAACAAATTACATGAAGGTGTCAATTCATTTTCGTAGTATCTGAAACTCATTGTTGTATTAGGACTCGGTTATAGGTGTGATGGATCTTCACGATTTTAAAACATGCCTATAAAGTTAAAAACTAGAAATTTGAGGAACTTCTTCCAAAAAAATTTGAATTAGAATTTTTCATGATGATTTTTGGGGAAAATTTGGCTTCCATTGAACAAATCATTGAAGTCTCCAATCAAAAGAACGTAAATAATACGTATAATATGAAAACTACCTTAGAATTTGGGAATTATGTGAATTATGTAATGATATATGCTAATTTTCATTGCATATCAAGCTTGTCTTCAGGAGGGTTGCGTTCCAAGTACAATGGGTCCTTGTTAGAAACTTTTTCCCCAATTGACGTGGGTTCATAGCATCAATCGGAGGGTTCAGTCCTTCCTCGCAGTTTTAGGATGGAAACCTTAGGAATTTCCTTGGACATGGGATATCACAAAAATTTAATCCTTCTAGTACAGGGCCTAGGCCCCATGTCCTGAGTTGGTAGCTGGGTGGTTCCACCATATTTTCATGTGTCATAGTTCTTGTCTAGCTCCACATTTATGCCTATTTTTTCAGATCCACCCAAAAAAATTTATTAGAAAAGATGGAAACACTAAGGATAGAAATGAAAGAACAAGAATAAAGAAGAAAGTGTGTACATGAAAATTGAAAAAAAAATGATCTAATTATACTGTACAGATGATAATTAATTAAGCCCAAAAAATGTAACCACTTCTTTCATCCAAGAGACATGAACTTGATCAGTTCACCTCCGGGATACTCTGCAGTGCCGGCCTCCAAGATCTCTGCCGCTGCATATCGGCCGACCGGTCATTGTCAGTACCGTTGATCATCAGCTGAGCCAGTACATGTTCCAAGGTCACCCCCTGCATGTCCACTCTGGCCAGCAACTCCTCAAGCTCCTTCTTTGTGATCTTGATCTTCACCTCTCTACCAGACGGAGACCTTGGCAAAGAGCCTCCCATCTCCGCTAGCAGCCTCCTCTTCTCCTCCATGTCTGAACCAGCCCCACCTCCACCAAACACTTCCTTATCATCATCCTGGTTGGCCAGCTCCATTGGCCCCAAGTCATCACCGGCCCACACCATGGACGAATCTCGCCTAAAACAGTTACCCATTTCTAGTTTTTTTTCTTGTTCTGCAAAGAGAGAGCTGAGAAATGGGGAGGGTTGTGGGTTATATAGAGGAAGAAGGAGGTGGAGTTTGACATGGTTCCAGGAAGCTAAGGCTTATTAGACTGCATGTGGGTGTCGGGATGTGGGATCTGGGTTCATCTTAGAGGTTGGTTTGTTGACCAAATCACCGCCAGCTTCCGTGTAGGACCATCACCATGAACATGAACGTAGCTTGATGTCAACGCATACGGCTTGATCAGCTGTGGTTGGTTAATTTCAGTGGGCAATGCCATTAAACTTCCACGTTTAGCCCCGTCCAATGCTCTAATAGTTAATTTGAAATTTGAACTCTAAAATTCCTTTTTCATGGATCTCATATCATTTCACACTCACTCCAACAAGAAATTGTGAAAATTGTGGATGAAAACAAAAATCATAAACTATTATTTTAGAAAACGTTTTCAAAAAATAGTCTTTAAAAATTATTTTCTGAAACTTAAAATCTATTAAAAATTTAACATATTTTTTATGTGTTTAAAAATAAATTTTATCTAGTGCTTTATTTTTAATCCTTTTTCATATTTATATTTTTATTAAAAAAAAATCCCAAAGAACACAAATAAAAAAAAAATTAAAAATAACAAAAGATGTTATCTAAAAACATCATATTTTCAGTTTAAGAACAAAAAATTGTTTTCTATTTTATAATTATTAAACATATTTTTTAATTTTTTTTATTTTAAAAAATAAAAAATTGTTTTTGAAAACAGTTGTCAAACTTATAATCCTCTCAACATTATGGTAACTTTTTACCTTGTTATATATGTTATTAAGCTGAAGGGCATGGAGGCTAATGGCTTAATTAGGGTTTGGAGCCAGCTGCATGGGCAAGGAGGCTAATGGCTTTAGGGTTTGGAGCCAGCTGCAGCCTGCAGCAAGAGGAAATTAAACGTCAACCAATTCAACCAAACGGCATAATAATCTATTTGGGGAGTTGGGGGTGGGAAAAGGGTTGATGGTGGAATCTAGGGATGAGACAAGGAGGTGTGAACATGGCTCACCAAACGAATCTTATGACCTTCTAGGGTTTTTACTTGTTCCCCTGATGCCTTTCTCATTGAATATTTCATACTAGCTTGTTTTGTTTATTTCCTTTGCCCATTCAAATTTCTATCTCCATTAATTGTAAGGGTCCAACACTCACCAAATTTTCCCACATTTCATTTACTTAGACTCCTTTTGAATCTTTCTCCATCTTTTAGTCTCATCATAAATGGTTATTTTGTGGAAGCACTAAGAGTTAACGACTTTAGTATAATATTTCATACCATAAATTTTTTCAAATATATTGCATAATTTGTGACCCGGATATTAAAAAACAATATACATAACCTTTTTTTTTTTTACAATAATTTTTGTATATGGCATATAGTATAGGCTCTCTCGAGAAGGAACCAATGATTAAGAAGTGTAATGTGTACAACCGATATACCCCCTCCCTTCTCTCGGTCTCATTATTTTATATATATCTTTCTATTATTTTGTATCTTGGTCTTATTACTTTATATCATGATTTCATTTTTTTCGTACTTTAGTCTATATTTATACTATGGTCTTATATATTATACTGTCATTCAATAACCCAAATTTCATCATACATTTAAACAGCTCAAATTTAAAATTCAATATCATACTGAATTGGTACCATACATTTTTCCTACATAATAAATACTTTGTTATTACCAACAAAATTATATTTCGATCTGAATGAATCTTATAAGATTCAAATTGTGTGACTAGTCAATGGAGTTGAGTAAATGCCATGAAAGCTTCTCAACCTAGTCAAAGATAAGCTTGACACATAACTTCAAACTTTATCAATATATTCCATTTCATGGTTTGCTTGTTGTGACCTAGTTTATGATTTTTCTTCACCTTACGACATCTTCCTAGGCTATGCCACTAGTTTTCATGTCCAAAATTTTTACGGATAAGGCTTTTGAATTATTCTTTTGAGTAGAAAAACATTAGCTTATATTTTTCTTAATTGAATTGGCTAATGAATATTGTTACTATAATATGTTCTAGTCAAAGAAATTCAAGAATATGGATCACAAATGATTGACAAGTGCCCTAGTTTAAGATAAACACCCATTGAATATTTGAAGTTGTAGTTTAGTATGAGTTTGAGTTTGAATTGTAATTTTTCTTTCCTCGTGATTTTTTTTCTCGTCGTTATTATTATTTAAGTTCATTTAAAAAATAAAATTGAAAGAAAATTTGAGGATGATTTTGGGTGTAGCTTTCAAATATTTTTTTATTGTTCTTGAAAATAAAATTTTAAAATATTTTTTTCTAACTTAGTCTTCCTGATGGCTTTGTACACTTTCGTATGGTATAAAACTTTTTGATGTGTTATTTTTCTAATTTTTTTTTTAAGAATTCCCTCTGAAAAAATACCTAAAAACGCATCAAATATGTTCTAAAAAATCACTTGCATCATTCATTTTTTAATTTTAATATTTATTTTTATTCTAAACACAAAACTGTGTTTTAATAAAATGATTTTTCAAATAAAACCTAATTTTTAATGATCATATATATAATCAATTGGACTCATTGGCATCTAAAGAGGGATAAATCCATGATGGTTGATGGTGGGTGAGTTTCTTGCTCAATGGTGGGCCGCAAGAAGCCCATGGCAGCCCAGTTTTTCTTCCAGCCAATGGGCCAAGATCTTCTATTCATGGCCTGAGCCCATTCTTTGGGCTTTAAGGAAATAAAAATATAAAATTATATTTAAAATAGAAAGGTTTACCATGAATTTGCCATAAATTATTCTAGAAAATTTTACTCTACCTAATCACTAGCAGGCCACTCGGTTTAGTAGTAATTTTAGAAAGTGTTTTTAATATTTTTAATACTAGTAAAAATTTTAAAGTGTTATAAATAATAGAAACGTTTTCAAAAATTACTATCAAATACACTCTTATAGCCCATTTGATAGTAATTTTAAAAAACTTTTTAATATTTCTAACACTTAAAAAAAATTATTATTTAAGTATTAAAAATTTTAAAAACACTTTCTAAAATTACTCTCAATCGCACTCTCAGTCTCCACCATTAATGCTCAAAAATCATTCTCCATTGTTAAATGGTTGGGAAAAAAAAAACATTAAATTGTCACTTTAGTAAATACCATAATTTCATTTGAGAAAAATGACATATTTAGCATCCAAAGCTCATTTTAGAAAAAAAAAAATTAAATAGTTTTTTAAGTATTTAAATTATTTATAAGAACCCAAATTTTGTGTAGAACTCAAATGTGAAATACAATTTTTTCGACTTATTTATGTACAATAAAAAAAAGTTAATTATTTCTCAAAAGAACTTTGAGGAAAAAAAAAAAAAACATGTTATGAGAATAAAATTTCGAAAACCTGTCAAATGTACTTTTTCTTTAAAATATAAAATTGTTTTTAAGAATAGTTTCTAAATCAATTTTGAAGATTAATATTTCCAGAGATATTAATGTAATAACGGAAGCAGAAAATCATTCAATTTTTCTTAGAATCTTCCAATAGTTAAGAGTATTGAATTTTATGGTCCAAAAAAGCTTATAAAATGAAAATCCAAATGTACTATCTCACCAAAAGCCCCAATGATGAAAATGTGTCTACAAAGGGGGAACCATCCACACTTAATAGAAAGACCTTACGAGGTAAACGGCAAAAATGGTCTCATTTGAAGACAAGCCATGAATATAGAGCTAGAACTCATGATAAGAATGGACTAGTCTATATACATTGGACTTGCATTCCAATTAATGGTGAATAACTTATAGTTGAGAATTGAGATTTTGTTAGGTGGGTGAACCCTAGGTTCCTATGAATCTATTAAATATGGAGCTTTGGCTTGGCTTGGCTCCTTTCCTAATCACCCTTCTTCTCACCCCTTGCCCCTTGTCACTTTCACTTCATGCCCTCTTAAATCTACAACCACATCATCATTCTTTTTTTAGTTCATATGGTATCACAATGTTATTTTTATTTTTATTTTTTATGGAAAAAAACTAGAAATTTGAATGACAGGTTGTAAGTTGTAACAAAACTTTATAACATATTTGAGAAAATCTGACATACAAATGATTAACTATAAATTACAAATATTTTTTGTAACTAAACAATCTACGATTTTATTTCTTTTCTATAAAGTAACACCGGTTTTAAATCGTCACATAAGCTTTACCTTAAAACTACTAAATTTGTTATGTAAAAGAAACCGACTAACCACTAAATGTAAAACACGATTAGTGAATTTTATAATCTTGTAACTTTCATGTTTCTCCTTTTATGAAATATTTTTTTTTATTATTACTTTCTTTATATAATAAAATTAAAAACTTTATTTTACTTGACTTATGGAAATTATAATGAATCAAACTCTACTTTAATTACTCTAAAATTATTTTTCATTGACTTTCTTATTAAGACAATATTACTTAATATTATATTGGGCTTTTGAGAATTACAAAGAAAATAAATTAGAAAGGGCAAATAAAAGGAAATAAAATCGTGAACAAAACTTCTCTTATTTGCTCATCCATTAAAATTTTGAGTAAAAATATATAAATAAATAAATAAATAATGTATTTTTATTTTCAAACTTTTCTCAAAAATTTTTAGCAAAAAAGAAAAAAGAAAAAAGATTTCTATATATTTATTTATTTCTCTATACTTTATTTTCCATATCATCCAAGTAAAATGATATTCTTTAGAATTTTTTCCTTTTTTTCTAACATTTTCCAAAAACAAACATAACATAAATGTTTTTTTACCAAAATAAATATTATAATGAAGCAAATAAGACAATCCATCATTTTTTTTTAATTATTATTAGCTATTGATGAGATGTTTTAAAATTATTTATATTATATTTTAAATATTATTTTCACCGAGTATTGGATAAAATACTTACATTTTCAAAGAATGTTATATAATAATATAAAATTAAATTTGTAAAAGAATTAATTGTAAGACTTTTAGGTGGTTTCTGTTTGTTTGTTTGTTTTTTTTTTTTTTTTTTTTTTTTACATTTAGCTTTTTTTATTCAATTAAAAATAACCTGATTGATATCAGCTAACATAATTAGAGTGAATTTGTTATAAATAGGTTTATGTTGGTCGATATTAACAAATTATTTTTAACTAAATAGAAAAAACTAAATATTTTGACTTTTTTATTTAATCAAAAAAATAAATACTACCTTAATCTTAATATGTCTTTCATACATATTAACTGTTTTTATGGATCGTGCTATGAAGAAGTGATATATTATAATAACACTAAATATATCATTTAATATTTTACAAGTAAAATTATTGAATATTAATATTAAATCATTTTAGCTTAGCTCAAAATATTTGTCAAACTCCAAAGTTTAGGGTTTCATTTGGAAATGATGATAACAAAAAATAAAGCATAACTTAGGGATAGAAAGTGGTGAAAAATAAAGAAGGTGGTCCAAATCATAGAGTATAATTTTAATTAGGAAAACAAAGGAATTTAATTTTGTTGGAAAATTAATATAGAGGGACAAAAGGGCTGGCCAAAACGCTGCGTTTTGAGATGGAAAAATCGAAGGCATATAAAGCAAGCCCCCCACCTGAAGACCGGGGCTGTAATGGCGACCAGAGCAAGCCGTACAGAATGAAGATACAGGGTGGGGCCCACTCTCCGGCGAGGTTCCCGCCAAATGGTCCAACCTCATCTTCCGGTTTGAACCTCAATGTGACCGCTGATGCCAGACTTCGTCGCCGGAAAACCAGGAGGCCCGGCTCTGCCGGCGCCGGGTTCCGGATGCGGAGGTCCGGGACTCCGGCGGGGAGGGGGAGCGTGCTCACGACTCCTCTGCTTCGGTGGAAGTTCGACGATGATGAGTTCGGGGTTGGTGCCGGCGGGGAGAGTGTGGCCGGACGGAGGGGTGTGAGGAGAGTGAGGAGTGGCGGCGAGGTTGATGTTTCGGCGAGGAGGCTCGCCGCCGGGCTGTGGCATCTGAGTTTAGCCGCGGAGAGTTCGGGCGGCGGCGGTGGTGGTCGTGGCGGTGGTAAAGGCGGAGACTTGCAATGTGCATCGTACGATCGGTTAGGGCTTGAGGTCAGTCTCGCTTGATGTTGGTTACTCGAGATCTGTGCCATTTTCATAGTGATTGTGATGGGTTATGTGAGGCCTTCTTCGAGCACTATTCAGTGGAAATTTGCTATACTTTTTCTTCTATTAGAATGCTCTTCGATTGTTTCTATGCTCTGTTGGCTTGCCAAATTGGATGTTTTGAGTTTGATTCATTCTCTGTCTGTTTGCCGAGAAAGTTCAAGAAAAGGGAAGAAAAGAAATGATAAATTGGAAGCTTAACAGTGTCTTCGGTTCTCTGTTCTGTTTTGGTTTCAGTAAATAGTGACTTCCCTTTGAGTTGAGTGGAAGCTTTTCTTTTCGTCTCTCAACTCCCCAATAATGGCATATTGAATCCGACTGATTTTTCTAATAGTAAGGTTTATGGGGGTGGTCTGATCGCCATTAAAAAGGGTCGGAGAATACTCTGTTTATGATTGCATTATTGTGAATTGTGTTTGGGGTCATCATATCCATGTTAAATTCTATGAACGCCTAACTCTTATCATCATAGTAGCACATGGGATGAAACTATTGGACAATTCTATGTTTGTCATTGCATTACCATAGTTGCTGCATATTTCAGTGATTGATTATTTTGTTCATCTAAGGACATGGATTTCCCACCATTTTTATCGTAATTTAATTAGTCTTTACATCTGCATCATAACATTTTTCTCTTTTAAGATAATAGGGTTTGCCAGCGAATTTGCCTCTTCCTGATAATGGGTTTGGCAGCCATGAGAAGGTCTGTTTGAGCCATTTGTACATGGTGCTAAAGGATGGGTGTTCCTTTTGTGAGCAAGTCACCCTTCTCTATACTGAGTATGACCGAGGGAAGCCCATCCGAAACTGGAGCCTAGAAATTTCCTCGTTTTGTTTGAAAGTCTGATAGATTTCATTGCAGCAAAAAGGGCTTACGGGATAATGATCATTAATGAATCTTGATGAATATTTTCTTATATGTAGATTTAATGAATTCAAGTTATCAGTTTCAGAGGTTTTAAGATCTTGTTTTTGTCGTTTTGTTTGATGCAGTCTGGAAGGATCACAAAGCCCTATCATCAACACGGTCCAGATATAAAGGATTTGTTACAAAGCCCTCCTTCCTTATCTGGTCCAAAAAATGGAATTCTGTCTAAGGTGTGTCTTCTTCTTTCATTTTGGTCATTCAAGGTTTGAACTGTTTCTACTGGTCTGGGATAGACCAGGTAATTTTGGTACAGTTCCTGGTTATGCTTGTGGCCTGTATGCAGGTATGCCAATGTCACATGCAGGATATCTTCTTCTGTGCCACCATGAGTTTCTAGACCAAGGATTAAACTGTTTTTACCTTTTAGTCATATATTTTATCTTCTGATCTACTGTAAAATTGATCATGTTACACTTGGTCCTGAAAAGGATGTTTGTTATGTTGAATCATCAAAGAAACAGCATTGGCATGTCTTCTGGTTGTTTTATGATCACCTTAGGTCTAGTTCTTAGCTAAACACTAAGATGTTAGTCTCAGACAAATTCCTCCTGATTTTTAAGTTGATCTGTCCAATCATTTGTCAATGTTCTAATTTTTCTTTTTTCATGCAATGTTCTTCCTTTTAGGTTGAGTCTTCTTTGCCCTTGTCCAAATCTGCATTGGAGAGGGCAACAAAGTGGGACAGTGGGTATTCAAGATCATCGGATGAGTTTGGCCACTTTTACAGCCAGATGAAGCTTCATGAAGATGGACAGCTTAGTACTGTCTCAGTTGTTTCCACTTTGCAAGCAGAACTCTTGCAGGCTCGGACCCGAATTCATGAACTTGAGGCTGAGCGGCATTCCTTCAAGAAGAAACTTGAACACTTCTTGAAGAAAGTTAATGAGGATAGGACCTCATGGCAGAGCAGGGAACAGCAGAAAATCCGTGGAATCATTGATGACTTAAAGGATAAATTGAACATAGAAAGAAAAAATCGCCAGAGGATGGAAATCCTTAACTCCAAATTGGTTAATGAGCTAGCTGATGCTAAGTTATCTATGAAAGAGTTCATGCAAGAATATGAGAAAGAAAGAAAGGGTAGAGAGCTAATGGAGGAAGTTTGTAATGAGCTAGCTAAGGAAATCGGAGAAGACAAGGCCGAAGTTGAATCATTCAAGAGGGAATATGTGAAAATTCGTGAGGAAGTGGAAGAAGAGAGGAAGATGTTGCAAATGGCTGAGGTCTGGCGTGAAGAGCGGGTCCAGATGAAGCTGGTTGATGCAAAGCTGACTCTTGAAAATAAGTATTGTCAGATGAAGAAGCTCGTAGCAGACCTTGAAACTTTTCTAAGTTCAAGAAGTGCAACCTTGGATGTGATGGAGTTGAGGCATGCTGAGTTGATCCGGCAGGCTGTGAACTCTGTAAAGATTCAAGACATCAAAGAATTTTCATATGCGCCCCCCAAAACAGATGACATATTCTCCATTTTTGAAGAGCTGAAAAATGGTGAAGCAAATGGGAGAGAGATTGAACCATGCACAAATTACAATCCCCCCACCCATGCTTCCAAAATCCAAAATGGGAATCCTGAGGTCAATAGGTTTAGCAAAAGCCCTTTGCAGAAGTGTCCAAATGGCTTTGTCGATCATAACAGGTGTTTAGAAGAAGATGCCAGTGGCTGGGAAACTGTTAGTCGTGCTGAGGATCAGGGTTCAATTTATTCCCTGGAAGGGAGTGATTACTCCGTCAATAGGTTTAGCCAAGGCCGCAATGCTTCAAGGAGTGGAATAGAATGGGATGAGAATGCAGGTCAAGATTCTCCTCATACTGCAACCAGTGAGGTCTGCTCAGTATCAGCAAAGCAATCAAAGCAGACAAAGCAGAATGCATCTTCAGTATCCAAACTTTGGAGATCATGCTCAAGTAATGGTGAAATATACAAGATAATCTCAGATGAGGGTAATGCAAGGCTTTCAAATGGAACGATTACTAGTGTGGGGACCATGTCTCCAAGTAGAGGATTGGGTGAAGGTGGTCTCAGCCACCAAGACTTGGTGGACCAATGGAGCTCACCGGAGACAGGGAATCCACATGTAACTCGAGGGGTGAAAGGGTGCACTGAACACCCACAAGGAACCCAGAGTAGTTTGAAAGCCAAGCTCTTGGAGGCAAGGATGGAAAGCCAGAAAATCCAATTGCGTCAGGTTCTTAAGCAGAGGAGTTAGGTAAACCAAGTCATCAAAACTTTGCTGTTTGAGCAAATGGACTAGAACAAGAATGTAGCTGTCTCTGTCTCTCCAGCTGTATAAGGTAGTATAGTTGACCATGTTAAGATATTGCTGAAGTTGGTGGGCGGAACCTTCAAAATGTAATGGATGCAAGGTTTTCCAGTGGGCCCGCCTGCCTGGCTTCTTGCCTTTTGTATTCATTGATCATTTGCAGCCCTGGTAAGAATTTCTTCCAATCACTTGCAGATGTGTATTTACAAGTGTACTTGCTTGGACAACTCAGGTATCTGTGATCCTGAATAGATGCTTTGTTTTATAAGAGTATACCATGTTCTTATCCTGGCCATTTGAAGGCAAGCTATGTGAACCATCATATGTAACTTATGACAATACAATTGAGAAAATCCATTCATATCAGAAGGAATTACATCAATCTCCTTCCTTTCCCTCCCTCACTCTTGTGGTGTCGATTACTTTATCAGGAATATTTCAGCAGGCAATGGAAAATGTCGATGCTTCCAGGCCCATTAGGAAAGGCAAATCCATGACCAATCTTCTTTCCTGTTTATTTCTTTCTTTTTCCTTTTTTCTTTGGTCAGACTCTTCTTTAATTTTTCTAGATTTAGCAATTGGATCTCTGACTATTTATTAGGGCCCTTTTGTTAAAACTACCAGGGAAAAAATGAACTGAGGACATTCTTCTTTATTTTCCATGTTTTCTTGCTCTGTTTGCAGATTAGCTATATTCTCTTGACAGATCTTACTGGATACCCTAGGTGTTTCTGTTGAACCATTCATATGCAATCCAAAAAGGAAAATTACAAGGAGCCGAAACAATGTGCTTATTGGTCAAACAGATGGACTGTGACCAGTGTCTGCAATAATGTAGCTTATAATGCTTTATTGGTCCTGATGAAAACCAGTTTCGCTTACAATGATATTTGTCCTGATGAAAACATTAGGACTATCCTGCTGTCACCATTTATTAAGAATTTAATAAGCCCATGAATCTTCAACTGAGTTTTGTGCAAGACCATTCTTTTTCAATACAGGTGGGGGCAAAGAAGTGGGATACTTGTGAAGTTGTCGTGACGACTTTGAGCTTTTTCCCGAGAAAAAAAGCTTGATTGGTGTGGGATTCTACATGATTCGGAAGTAGATAAAGGTATGGGTGTCTGGATATTTGTTTCTCCTTCTTGTTGGCACCCTGCAGTTGGCCCCACTCCCAAACTTTCATGTCTGTGATCAATTGTCTCCACTTCATGCATGGCCCATATATAACAAGCAAACAAATATACTTTTAAAAAATGACAGGTAAGTTGTATCTTCTTTTCTTTTCTTTTTCTTTTCTCCTCTTTTTAAATCAAAATATCATTATTAAATTCCTATTTTGGATCCCATTTACTCAATAATATCTTGATTTATATTTTAGTTCTTTGATGGATATAATTCAATATGCATCCAATGCGACCTCTATGCCATTTGGGTGGATCTGTTAGTATGTCTTCATTGAACCAACAGCCACTTGTATGATTAGCATAGGTTCATTTTCGTGTCTTGTAAAACACATTTTGAGTGGTTTCATCTCCATGTGCCAAAACTCTACAATAACTTTCAAATCTTTAATTGTCAGTTCAGTGGTGTTGTTTTCTCTTTTCTTGTGCAGATGTACTATTAGGAAAATGCATCTGTTTCCTAATCAATGTAGGGCTTTAGGCCCAAAGCCCATAACCCAGGTTAATTTTCTCCATATTCATTCATTCTGATGGTTTTTGTTTCTCCATTCCATAAAATCTGGGGCTTTTCCATGTTGTTCTCATTACTTGCTCTGCTCATGCCTATCTCCCACTAAAACCATGCTGCTTATTTAAAAAACACACGGTTTCTCCATCTTTCCATCTATTCCACTGCTCGCCATTCTGATTCCTGGAAACCCAGAGCTAACAAATGCCGGACTTGTTGAATAGAGTTGCACAGATAGACCAATGGTCATTTTAAGAAAAACACTTGAGGAGCCAACTTCTTCACTGGCTCATCTAATAGTAGAATGTGTAATTTTGTACAAAGTCTAGGGTATTTTGCCCATATGCATATTTGGTATAGCATTTTGGTGCATCTGTTTGGTGCACACAGCATTACTCTTTAAGAATTGGTCTCATCCTAATGTAGGGAACATAAAGATTACCTAGATTCAGGTAAATTAAGTATACCAGATAGTTATAAATAGCTCTAGGAACTTTAACCAACATCTATAGATGTGGTAATATGTAGAAAGAAAAGAAACTTCAATAGAAAAAGAAAGTTTGTGCCATAGAATATATGGAATCATGGAAACTAAGTTATATTCCATGTCATTTTTTTTCATAGGCTTGAAGTAAATCATCATTATATTATGGAAAAGGAATGCACTTGCATTAGTGGGGGAGAACATAAGTCTCAGCTTGATATGATAGAATCCTCCAAAAAGGGCTACATAAAAGCTAGGGTTTTATCACATTTAACAGAAGAGAGTTGGAAGATGCTTCAATGGATGCATTTCAGAGGCAGCATTTATGCTCTAAACTGACTGAAATTGGTTAGAAGGCAGAGAATATGGCTCCAAATAAAGAGACATGATCTAGAAAATGTGAGAATCCGAGTGTAGAGCCAGAAAAGGTTGAAAGGAAAAGAAAATAGTTTTCTTTCAAGGAGGGGTGAAATCAAGAAAATGAGTTTTAGATACCCACTGGTCACACAAGAAAATCTTTGAAATTTGTTGTGTGAGCTTTGGAACACATTTGATGGATTCTGGTCCTCTTTTTTGTTGTTGATCGTCAAGAGAATCTGTAACAGGGAAAGGAAGAAAATTTGAAAGCAATAGGCGTGTACTTGAAGCTGGATATATGGCTAGAAGAGATTGAATTGACCATGAGGATGGAATTTACCTTTTTACTAACTCAGCCATTATTCAATCCAAGAACCTTAAACCCTAGTAAGATCCAGAAAGGTAAATCATGATTTTGAACCATAGATTTATCTGGTGGAATCTGGAGTTTGAATGTGTGGCTTGACCTTGTGAAAGTGACAATACTAACATCAGCGGCAATATTAATAGAACTTTCAAAAGGTTTTGAGTTTAGGGTCTGCAAAACCTTGATTTAGACTATCATGGGGTCCATTGACATCAATGAATCGAATAGTAAGATTCCAACCAAATCACTCACTGACCCTCATAGCCAAACTCAGAGCTATAGTGCTACACTTCATGATTGAAGAAACCCCACCCATTCAAAGAAATGGACTTGCCTTGGCCACTATAACCACAGGTTAGAAAAAGCATCATGCATATACTCAAGTGGGAGAAGCACTCCCTCTAGTAAACTGATAAAAGATATACAAGATAAGCTTTTCTGTTACTCGTCATTGTAACCAGAACTAATAGCAACAGTTAATGAGACAACTGCATTGACCCCAACTGAAAGTGACCCAACATTGATAGAAATTCCAAAAATTCTTCAACCCTATCCACACCGAAGTAGTAACCACTATTTCTAATACCTTTTTTGTGTCCATTATGCCTTGAATATCTGTTCTTAACCTCCTTTAAACCAAGCAAATTCCAGGCATTTTGTTTTCTGGTAACCGTGAATGGTAACAAAAAGGAGGTGATCTGAATTATTAATTTGGGTGTTGATATTAGCAATAATAATTGGGTATATGTCTAGTAAGCATTTAGGACCATAGCAAGGAAAAGGAATAATTAGGTAAGCATTTAGACTGATTGGATGTGAGATAAAGGAAGTGTAGAAACCATTGGTGCATGGACAAAGGTGTTTGATGGGGATGCGGCAATGCCATCAAACCAAGTGGGATCCCCCTTTCAGTTCTGGAAGGGCAAGATTCCATTCCTTTCTTTTAATCATGGCAGAGTGATTAGGGTGGAATAATTGTTTAATAAATAATGCTGATAGAAGGAATATCTGAACACAAATGATTTTGTACTTACAATAATATGATTTTTGTTTTTGTCTACAGGGAGTGAAGGTGGATTCATCTCCTGATTCAATGCTGCAGGGACTCTTGAGGTAAGATCTTCCAACTGGCATTTGCATTACACATGGTTTCAGAAAGATTGTCCCTCCATGAATCTTCTTACAGTGTTCCCTTTTTTTCCCCTCCTCAAAAGCCAGAATACCTGAGTGGCCCACCCTTAAGTTTGGTTCTTGATTCGTATATCTGAACCTTTTTGGCTAAATCAGATTAGAAAAAAAGACATTGGTTTGTCCATCTGATCAAAGAATTAGGAAGGTGTTGCACCAAAAATGATTGAGGTTCATGGCAGGCTCACACCCTCCTCTGTCATGGCACCATCAAGCCCTCAAGGACATGAGATAGGCACATGTACACAACAGATGGGAGACCCCACCTATTCATGCATCAACAGTAGGAGGATTGGATTTTGATCTCAGCTCTTTAAATGGGCGCATGCCTAGACACATTAGAGAGGAGCCCACCATATGAAATGCCACCACCCTAAGGTGTCTCTACTCTTCATTGGATGCTAGTGATGGACTCCCTCCCACCCAGTCTGATTATTATTCACTGTTTAGGAGGGGGGAAAGAGAGAGAGAGAGAGAGAGATGGCTTAGCGCATGGAAGTGAAAATTGTACAGTTTGTAAAAAGGCATCTTGAGAGAGAGGAAGCTTAGCACATGAAAGTGAAAATTGTACAGTTTGTAAAAAGGTGTTTGGTCTAAAGCTCTAGCAAAGTACTGACGGACTAAGAAAGAAACACCCATTTTTGAGTGGAGAGTACCCTAGTGTGGCTAGTTTAACCCCAAGAGACCCTTTATGCTCTCCACTCAAGGGACAAAGCTTGTTTGGAAGTGGGTTTTTTTCTTCTTATTTATTTATTTATTTATTTCGTGTTTCATTTTTTATTTTTTAAGGTTTTGGAACCCCACGTGATTAAGGAATGAGAAGGGGGTTTTAATGGCAGCACATGGCTTCAGCATTGTACTATTACTATACCAAAAAAAAGATGCACACCACTAGAGCAGCAAGAGCCTCACTAAAGGACACCGTTTCCATCAAAACTGAACAATCTCTTACATCTAAAAACATCCCATAGTACTCACTAGTTGCTACTTATTACCCAACTTTTTGGTAAGTGAGAGAAACCTACATAGAAAGTAGGGATGCTGATGAAGTACAAGTTAGAACTTGGTGAGAAAAATAAATAATACCACTCTCTAATTCTTTTATTTGTTTACATTAAAATTGATATATGATATTACAACACTACTCTCATTTTTTCTTTATTTTTGTTTTTCAAATTTGAAATGAAGAGAAGGGAAGGGAAAACAAATTAAAAATAATGTGAAATTAAAGAATCGGTTTGATAGTGATTTTAAAAAGCATTTCTACTATAAGAAAGTGTTTTTTTTGGGTGTTTTTATCAAAAAGCATTTAAAAAGTATTTTCGGTAAAAATACTCTAAATAGAATTGTCATATGTATTCAAGAAGTTGCTTTGTTGAGATGAATGGCTTGAAGTTTGATAATAACCACACAAAAAAAGTGCTTTGAGAGTAGTTTTAGTGACACATTGTTCTTTAGATTCATGCAAGAGTGTTAAACATCTGATTTCATAAAAAATGCTATGATGTTTTCAAAATCACTTGCTCTAAATCAAACCCAACCCAAATAATGAAGTGAAGGTGACCTGGAAACCATGAGATATTGAGATCCACATGATGGGTATAGTATGAAATGAGTAGGGCAATTCAAGGGGGTTTGGTTGGAGTTTGGGGGGGAGATATGTGAATGTGGGCGTGTGGGTGGTGACAAGATGCAGGTGAGATTCTGATTCTGAACAGGTCATGGTGTGCAGAGAGAGTGCAGTGCTGCCCAGATGCTTGTCCTTTTGCCATCCACCACCAAAATTTTGCATCACAAAATATCACTTCTCCTCATTTATTTATACCCTTACTTCACTCCCTCTCCCTCTCCCTTCTCATGGGTCATTTCAATTTTCATATCTCCCCCTATATACCTCACCATCCCCCCCACTTGTGGGTCCCTTTCCATTTAGGGCTATGCCAGGGTTGCCCCACTCATTTCTACTTTACCCCCTCCCATTACTCTTCTTCTTCTTCCCCTCCTTTTTTTTTTTTTAATAATAAAAGTCAGATGTTGATAAAAATTTTAAAATATAAAGAACCACTTAAAGTGATTTTATGACAATAATAAATGGTTATTTTAAAAATTAGTTTTTATTATATAATAAGGTATTAAAAACATTGTCAAAACATTTTTTTTATATCTAAATGAATTAGTCATGTTTTTTTGTACTATAATTTTATTTATTAATAAATATGATTTTTCTAGTACTCTGTCGAATGATGACATAAGAGTCCATGTTTAAAGTTTTCATGTAATACCAAATTGGTGCTATAAAGAAAGAAAACAAGAGTGAATGTATTGTAATTGTTATGCTATGGTTTTCTATTAATACTTATTTTGAAAGATTTGTTTGGCTTGCTACATTTTGGGAACCAAACATCATATAAAACTTACAAGTGAATGTTGTAGGAACTTAGAGCTCCCTCGAAATCAACCCCATTAGTTAATGGGTGACCATGACACAAAAACCTATAGCCGTCCAAGGGCATAGGATGCTTGATAGGGTTGATAGGCCCCAACTCGAAAGCCAGAGTTGGAGCGCAGTCTCTATCTCTGGCTCAAAGCCTCAAACCCAACCACACCCTAGTGGGACCCTCCTCAAACCACTAACCGCAACACCACCACCCTTCCTCTGAGCCATTGCCCCACTCATGGCTCCTAGGCCCCCCAAAGCCCACACCACTCCCCAACTTGGATGAATGTTACTCGTGTTTTTTTTCCCTCTGCATTTTCTTCCCTTGTCATTTTATGCCACTAGCGCCTTATATCATTTTTAACTTTTTCTCTTATAGCCAAAAAAGAAAGCTCTATCTTGCCGTCTTAATACTTATTGAATTTTTTTTTATCTCCATAGTATAAAAATAAAACTTAGGTAGTGTTTATTTTTTTATTGAATATAAAAAGTTAAAATATTTTATTTTTTTTATTCAACTAAAAGTAATTTATTGATATCATCAAATATAACTAAATTGAATCTATTAATAACAAGTTCATTTCAATTATATTAGATGATGTCAAATATTTTTATCTGAATAGAAAAAGTCAAATATTTTAACTTTTTCTATTCAATAAAAAGACAAACATCATTTTAAAATATAAATAAACGAGATTAAGATAAATAAAAAATAAAAAATAAGAGAAAGATATAAAATATAAAGTAATAAGATTTAGTACAAAATAACGGAATGGATTGATGATGTCTTTTTGGTACTTATTATTTATTAAATTTAAATTATATTTTCTTTCTTTAGAATTTTTCCTTAAAACTTGTAATAACTAAAGAAGAAAATTAATTTAATTATTTTATCTTATTTTGCTTATATGGAGGAGGAGGAGAAAGCTCCAAAAGTATATTCCTTGATAATTTAATAATTTAATTTATCTTTTTTGCAATGTTGAACATGAGTCGACATGGATAACCTAAACCAAGAAATGACAAAGCAACTCCAAACAACAAACATGGTTTTAGTTTGGGTTATTTGGACACTAACGGGCCTTTGATGGCGAATGATGATAATGTTCTTTGTTCACTTCCCCATAGACAAGTGTCACCTGGTCCCACCACCACTTCTCTCTCAACCGTCCAATGTGCATCTCCCACATCTGTGGTTTTTATCGTATTAAACTAATACTCAATACACCCTAACAATCAATTAATGGTCATTATCATCGCTCATCGACCCACCAATCCCACATCGTTAACTTTTCATAAATATTTTTTTAACGGTCTCTCTTCCGGCCGCGTGGCGTTGATGTAGACCTGAGTTGGTGGGCCCGGCACACGTGTTGGGCCTTCAATGGACGAATAGTCAAGAGGAGCTTGGGCTACTACCCACGTGGCCCATGGGCCCGTAGTTGGATGCATTAACGGAGTCAAACAAGATTGGGCTCGTGGGGCCCGTTAGAATGAAATCTGACGTGGACTTGGGCTCTGCGAGTTGTTTTAATTAATTAATTATTGTTATTTTTTATTTTTATTTTTTTTTACAGTTTCGTGAACGTTTGCTATTCTCTCCATTCAAATGCAGAAAAAATGAAGCTGAAATTCAAATGAAATGAATGGTGGGTTGGCTTTTCTGAAGCCAGCTATAGCCTATATATACGTGTGTATATATATATACGCGCAGAGATGTCCACCCTTCAACGCAGGGTCTATATTATGAGAAGCTTCTGTCTTCTCTAATGGACTTGACTCACACTGGTTGAGTCACTAGTGGAATACTTCTTTGATTTGTCGACGTGGGTCGCCGGAGAATCTGGCCATGCTATATGGCGAAAGGCAGGAAACTGACCACCAGTCGGAGCGAGAGGTTGTTGGGGAGCTTCGCCTACGGCCATGGCCAGGGGGCCGGCGCGGACTCGTCAGAGCTGGGGGAGGAAGATGTCTGGTCCATGGTCGATGACATGGTCGAGCGTGACGATCACGTAAACAGCGGCGGCGGAGGTGGGGGGCAGAGCGATTGGAGCCCACGCGCTGGGGGTGAGCCGGCGATGAGGAACCATCACCACCGGCGGAGAATTCCCAGGGACGACAGGCACCAGGTGGGGGGCCTGTCGCTGGCGTTCGACGACTCGGGGAAGACGACGTCTTCGAGGATCGTCCACCAGTACCGCCCCCAGGACGGCGTGACGCCTTCTCCCCGCGGCCACCACATGGCGACTTCGGCGCCGGTCAACGTCCCGGACTGGCACAAGATCCTACGAGTCGACTCGGTGGAGTCGCTGCATGACTCCGACGACGATCGAGAATTAGAGATGGTTCCGCCGCACGAGTACCTGGCACGTGAGTACGCCGCCAGCCGCAAGATGGCGGCCACCTCGGTGCTCGAAGGCGTGGGTCGGACTCTCAAGGGCCGCGACATGAGCCGGGTTCGAGACGCGGTCTGGAGTCAGACCGGCTTCGACGGATAATAATCATTTGTTAGCTTTGTAAAACCCCGCCAAAGAGAAAAAAAAAAAAAAAAAACCTTCCATTAGTCACAGAGGAAACGCTATATTTTTTACTTGGGCAATGACTCGGCCGAGTTGACTCAGTACAGAAACCGAGTCACACTCGGCAGCGATTGAGCCTAAGCACCATTCTGCCATTATGATTTGATCTCTCCCGCTTCTCTCATCCTCTCTCTCTCTCTCCCCATTCCATCATGGATTGCAAGTTTGAATTCTGTGTCAATTTTCTTCTATCAATGGTGTTCTGATAATTTCTAGTGAAGAGTGGGTCACTGAAAATAATATATATTCCAAATTATTATTATTCTTTTTTTTTTTCCTTCAAAATTTCAACATATTTTATTTATTTGTAATAACAAATTTTTATTCATTTATTGAAGTGGAAATAAGAGAACCCAGTGGAAACGGTCAACTGGGTATGGCCCTTATATTCCAAATAAGAGCTCTTAAATATTGTATATATAAAATAAAAAAAATAAAAAACAGAGAATTATTTATTTTAGGATTTAAAATTTATGAGGTGTAAAAAAATGGAAATGGGCATCTGGGAGTGTGAAAGATATGTTGGAAATCCAGTGGTAGAGAGGGAGAAAGGAATAAAGGAAGAAAGGGACAATAATTGGAGGAGGGGGAGTGAAGGGAAAACCAATTTGCTTTTATTGGAAGGTGATGGGTGCAGTGGAGGGTTTGTGGTACAAGTTGACAAAATGTCAAAAACCCTACAATTCTCATTAGTGACTCTATTCAATGCCATGGACAAAACAATATCATACATGGGCATTGGGAAGGAAGTGAGTGAGTTAATGAGTGGCCTTTGATGCTCCTCTCTACCCTACCTTTTTCAAGAAAGGGACACAAGTCCTCTCTCTCTCTCCCTCCCAAATCTTGTGAGCCACCCATTCTCCTTCATTATTTGTGGTTTACAAAATAAAATTAACCCCAACCTTTGTTCTTGGATATTTCTTCCACTCTATAGTTTTTTTTATGTTCTTATTATATTATATTTGAATATTAATGTGATATATCATATTTTATTTTATCTAATATTTGGATACAATGATAAAGGATAATTCATTAAATAACTCATTTATCATTTTTCTCTTATTGTTTCCATAAAAGGTTTAATAATTTTATGGAAAGAGATAAAATATCTATATATTATGGCATCATAAATTTATTTATTTTAGTTATTTTATAGAATAAAAAATAAATTTTTAGCTGCAAATTAATAAATTTCAGATATTTAATCATTAATATTATTGATAAGGAAATAAAAAATACTTATTAAAAATATCTTATGGAGGAATTTTCAAATCATATTAAATATAAAAGATGTTTCATTTTTTTTTATTAAAAATATTAAATATTACATAAAATATATTTTTCTATAATTCCATTTTTATTATGTGGAAAACTATATATTAGCCAAGATAACACATCCCTATCCTATCCTATCCAAACATTAATGCAATTTCTAGAACTTTTTGGCTCCTTTTCTATTTTTGCTTTGGATGTCAACATTTCATTTCCTTTCTTGAATATTTATACATGGAAAATCTTGCATTATTCTCATTCATAATATCAATGCAATAATAGGCTCTGAATTTAAAGAATTAGAAGGCAGTTTTCTATAATCCAAAAGTCAAGTATACTTAATGATTTTTATGAATAATTAATCACATTATTAAGCTAGTAAAAGTAAATTCATCATTAAATTAATTTGCATTCACTTTATTTAATTTGATAGTATATATACTTTTTTAAATTTTGGCTTTAAATAAAAAAAGTTAGGACTTAAACCCACCTTATACCATAGTTTTAATATCTCCGATTATATTTTAATATAAATAATACCATAAAATATTTATTTAATCTGTTTTCATTGAATATCAATTGGTTTTGAGATTATATTGTCAAACTCAATTCAAAAATTGATATCAGAGCCATGGGTTATCAGTCTCCATTCTACACTTATGTCATAGTAAGGTAGGGTGGTTCGCTTGAATTGCTCAACCATCCATTAGCTTGGTGCTCAAGACGCGCTATGGAACCTTCATTGTGCCGGGGGACTAAGCAGGGGCATAGCTAACAGCATAGGAGTCGACTTGGAGTCAGTTACACGAATTCAACTCGGGGATAAGGGTTTAATCTATCCTCATTGAAGATCAATTAATTTTCGGATGAGAAGTTCAACTTTGTAATTGTAACTAATGATATAATTTAATAGTATCATAATTTTTTTATTATAATTTTTGGGTTTTTGAATTAGGGTTTTATGTGTTTTCACATGGGCATGTTATGGGACCTAAATGAATTCAAATTGAATAAGGAAGGACAGCCACCCACAGTGCAGGTACTTCCAAAAGTATGCAACATTAGAAAAAGAAAAAAAAAAAAAAAAAAAAGGAACTCAGCATTGAGCAACATCATGGTACTTTGAAAAGCAAGTGGACTGATTCTCAGAATATTTCAGAGTGCTTTGCTACCATTTTTTCTATTAGAAAAAGCACAAAGCCTCCTACATCTGAAATTATTTAACTAGGTATTACAAAATCTGCCAGTTGAACCAACCACTACACTACTACTAATATAGACATATAATGCAAAAGTGGCATCAAGTGAGTAACAATCATAGTGATAGAGATGCTGGCTTCCACCCATTCCATCCTCTGAAAGCTTTGCTCAAGTTTGACATAGAATATACTCAGGAGACAAATTCATTGATTGGGTCCTTTTACCAATTTTCGATTTGATTAAAGTGAGAGATAAGGCTTGTTAGGGCTTTAAAGAATCAAGCGATAAGGTTTGTCTGGGTTTTAACCCGATCCAACATGTGTGATTCGTCAGTCAAATTGGTAGTTTAACATGATATTATAACTTTACAAATTTATTATTTATTGAACTCATGCGTAAGTTCAAAAAAAATTATCCCGCGTCTTACATTTTCGGTTTTTAAGGTCTAACACTCTCTGTCCCCTGGTATAGGTCCATTGTTCATTATAAAATGGCTTCTTTTGGTACTCTGCAAAACCTCCTTGGGACCCCTATGTTCTTCAATGGGGTTTTACTCTTCTCCTTTTATACTCTTTTATTGCTAGGGTGTCTTTTTCCTTTTAATTAACAAACAAATAATTTTCCCAGTTGAAGAGAAACTGCCTAGAAAATCTCTCATGCTTATTTGGGTAGAGAGTGAGTCAATACCCCTAAGCAGAAGGCCAAAACCATGCCCACCATATCAAAGGCTGTTAATGGTCCCAACCCTGTTGGATAAAGTTGGGCCTACAAGGCCCATAAAGTCATACAAAACAAATGACCCAAATGACTTCCTATTTATAAATTTTGTGACTTCAAAAAAAAAAAAAAAAAAAAAAAAAATCATCAACAATTAAATAAAGAAATAGAAATTTGGTAATTAAAATAGCTCTTCAAATCCAAGTTAAAAAACTTGGAAGAATCTTCCACAAAAATCTCAAGAGTTTGAAGTCTGATAAGAAAAATTTTGAATCCACAAATTAGTAAAAATTTTAATCTTCTCTACAAGAAGATTCAAATGAGAATCCATTACATATTAACAAACAGAAGGGAAACTTGCACATTACTACAATGATCAGGAAATGGAAATCATGAAACCCTAGCTTTTGGGTTCTAAATTTCTAATCCATGTGGGGAAATTGGAAATGGGAATCCACATGGTTTTCCAATTCCCATGTCAAAACTTTAGTGGGCATTTGTTCAAAGTCTGAAAAAGGATTGTAGAAAGCGTGTCAGAGTCACAAAAATGGACACAAATCAATGGAGGAATCCACAGTAGCTACACCCCCTTATTATCAAACTACATGTTTGAAATCAAGGTCAACTTGCCATGATTGAAAAAAAAAAAAAAAAAAACCCACATTTATTGTAAGAAAATAAATTTCCATTTTATAGACTTGGGTTGGGTCAAATCTTTTGCACAAATTTTACTCAAGCACAAGACCAAGACAACTTGGAAAAAAGGCCAAATTTCATTGATTTTTATTCAAAGTCTAGATAAGATTAAATTTATCCCAAATTTGACAGACTGAAACAAAATATCTAAAACTAAGACTTTCTTTTTTTTTTTTAAAAAAAAAAAAACTAAATAGAGCCAAAAAAAAAAAAAAAGACATGTCACATGTGGGGACTCTTTAGAAATTCTCCTAGTTAAATCTCTCTCAATAAAATAAGATGTTGGTCCTTAATTTAAGGGATGACAGATAGTCATGGTGTGTTTGGTAACATAGAAAACATCAAAAAGAAAAAGCAACAAAACTTTTTAATTGTTTGATTAATGTTAAGTTTCACTATTGACTTCTCAATATAAAATTCTCTTAATCATTAGTGTGGTGTTACATGTTTAATTTTAATAATTTTAATTTTTAAACTTTTTTTATGGACAAAGTGGGGAAAAAAATGATAAATTGAGGTGAAATTTGTAGATTACACATTTCAGGTAATTTTTTTGCTAAGACAAAATTTAAAAATAATATTTAATTTTTTTTAATATGTTAAAAAAAAAAGAAAAAGAAAATTGAGCTAAATTTAATTAGTAATATAATGTATGTAATATTGTATTCTATGAATGGGAAACTAGTGTGGACAAACATGGAGAGAATATATGATGAGAAGAAAATGTAATAAATTATCAATAAAAATTTTGCTGATTTATTATTTAGATAGTTTGGTTAAAGTAAATGCAAAAATAAAAATAAAATTTTGATTAATAAAAATAATAAAATAGAAGAAATGATTTTATTTTCCCAAGAAAGTTGTGGGAAATTTGTATGAAGTTTATCTATTTGTCTGTCTATTTTGATTTTCTGTTGTGGGTATAGTGAAGGAAAATGGAAGAAAGTAAAGCACGCGGTTTTGGTTTCTTGGACAACAGTCTTGCCAAAGAAAAAGCAGAAATTCTATAATATTTTCCTACCAAGAAAAAAAAGATGAAAATTTGAAAAAAATAAAGTAAAATTTGAGGATCACTTTCTCCTTTTTTCAGGATTCAGGTTTACAAGTCAACTAACAAGTCTTTATCTTTGTGAATCCAAACTATGTTTGTGCACTTCTTTGTCAGATATCACCTTCAAATCTGAGATGGGTATTGCTTAAATGTTTTGATTCACAATTCGGGGTTGGCTTTTCTCATCAGTTTCCATCAAGGTTTGTGCCTTTTTCTTCCCAAAATCTGAATTCCCCCAAGTGGGTATTTGGTTTTGTTGCAGCAGAAAATGGGTTGTTTTAGCAGTAAGGAGAGGGTTACAGAAAGGGATATTAAGGGTGGAAGATCAGAGAGGGGTGGTGGAGGTGGAGGTGGAGGTGGTGGTGGAAGGAATCACCAAGGGTACCAAGAAGTTGTTGTTCAGCACCCGCCGCCAGTGCCTGCCCCTCAGACTGCAGCCCCAACACAGACTTACCACCAACCACCACCACAGCCGCCACTCAAGCCTTCACATCCCAATACCAGAGCTATTCAGAAGCCAGATACCATATTGGGTAAGCCATTTGATGATATTAAGCATTACTATACTCTTGGTAAGGAACTGGGTAGGGGGCAGTTTGGAGTGACTTACCTCTGTACTCAGAATTCAACTGGCAACACATATGCCTGCAAATCAATATTGAAGAGAAAGCTTGTGACTAAAAATGATAAGGAGGATATAAAGAGAGAGATTCAGATCATGCAGCATCTGACTGGGCAGCCAAACATTGTGGAATTCAAGGGTGCTTATGAGGATAGGCACTCAGTGCACCTTGTGATGGAGCTCTGTGGTGGTGGGGAGCTCTTTGATAGAATCATTGCTCAGGGGCATTACTCTGAGAGAGCTGCTGCAGCAATTTGTAGGGCTATTGTGAATGTTGTCCACATCTGCCATTTCATGGGTGTGGTGCATCGCGATCTCAAGCCTGAGAATTTCTTGTTGTCCAGCAAGGATGAAGCAGCAATGCTGAAGGCAACTGATTTTGGGTTGTCTGTCTTCATTGAGGAAGGTGAAGTTCTAATCCTCTTATGTCATATGATATGGTTGTTTGATTTAGTTAAAGAATGACTTCTTATTTGGAGTAATTGAAAAAGCATCGAATTGAGTGGGGAAGTGGATCATTCACCAAACTCCCTAGAAAGGTTTGATTATTGTCTCTGTGGTCTTCGGTGTTATGAGCTTTACATGGTTGTTGCATAGTTCTGTTGAAATTGTTGCTATTTAATTTCAAAGTCCTGTTAAAAAATTTATTAGTTGCTTGAAGCCGATGATGTTTACTGGTAACTGTTCTTCCCCTTACCATGTGAGCCAATTGAATGAGGATTTCAGGATATGTTGATTTTACAGATTAATTATGTTGAGAAAACCTACTTAGCTACAATATCAGTAAAAGGGCCAACAATTGGGCTTTTTAAGTTTGAGAATGAGGTACCTAAAAAAGTAGTTGCTTTGAACTAGATAAGATCAGGACTATATAAAAGAAGTGGGGCAGACAGTTATTATTGAGTTGTCAAGCCACCTAATAATAGCTCACAGGTGAAGAGTAGCAAGAACCTTTTTCTTCTCATCTTTTTACCACAATTTCTACCTGTGATACTTTGGTCTAGGAGCAGTAAATTAGACAAAGGCCATCATGCGGGATTTATGCTATCAAGTACTGACATTTCGTAACGTCATCAAATTGTCATTGAAATAACAAAGAAGAAAATGAAAATGAATGAGAAACCAATAAGGAAGAAAACGAAAACAAATGAGAAACCAATCGGATTAGATTCCTTTTTGCATGGAGTCTCAAATCCTTTGGAAATCACTGACATTCAATTTTAGGTGGATGTCTTCCCCCCAATGGGTTGAATAAGAAAAAGAATTTAGCCTCCATGCTCCTTTCTTTTTGTGGTAGTTTTTGAGAAAACAAGTTTTGTTAATTTTCTTATGGATTCCCTTAATTATGGCAAGGCATCTAAATCAATTAGGTAAAGTTTGATATCCACCCTTGTTATATTATTATATATACAAAACAATCCATGTTAATGAGGCATTGCAGGCAATGGTAGTTGCTATCATCTTAAAAACAAGAGATTCGTTCATTGCAAGAAATCATATTTTGCTAATGTGCTACATCTGGGGAAAGGTAGCCCTTCTCTTGTGGCCTACTTTGGTAAAGTATTTTTTCTTGATGGAAGGAGGCACTGTGGAGGTGGAGTTTTTGGTTTTCTTCATATTGTCAAACAGTTGAATAATGAAAATAAATGGTGAGAAAATAAGCCAGATGAGGAAAGGGAAGACCTAGGAAAAGCATCTCCTATGGAAAAAAGGCTTGAAGGAACCAAAAAATTGGACTTTTTCCAGCCTGCCAACAGGGGCATATCACTGCTGGCTGCTACATAGAATAAAATGGGGCAATTCAATTTCCATTCAAAATTAACCCTGCTATGCTTCTTTCTAACCAAAATGTATTTATCCACAATTTCTCTGCTTTTCATGGACACCTTGGGAAATTACACTATGATAAAGTTGTCTTTAAGCCATTGCTTGAGCCGATAAAAGCTGTTGAAGATGTCTTTGTTCATTACTTAATCACTATCAAAGTTTCAGGAGTCATAGCCTGATAGCCATATGTTCTTCAAAGACTAACAATCTAGTACTAGTTGCTTACATCTTGTTCTATCTTTGGAAAAGCTCAACTTTGAAGAGGTAAAGTAAAATACATAGAAATACTCAATCACAAAAATGACATGTTGATGTAGGATAACACTTAATGTGGAAATGTGTTAGATGATTCGGATTTTTTGGGTGTATGGAGGGGGAGGGCAAAGTGGAATTTGGGTTGATGGACTAAGTTTTAGAAGATTACTGTATTATGTAGTTTATGAGCCGGAAAGACTTGCCTAGAAGAGAAATTAATAGTCTCTTTAATTTATTAAAGAATGCAAAATCTGCAGAAAATTATTATTCAATTTTTCCTTTTTAATTGTCTGCACAACTATTGCTGACATAGAAGCATAGTTACTAAATCTGTCAAACTGAAAGGAAAAAATAGAACTATTAAAACAAGAAATCTCTACTAAATAATAACTTCCTCAATTCTAAATAAAAAATAAATTTGGCAAGAAACTAAGAGAGAGCTTTTATAGGCCTTATTTACATAGAAAGAAAAATAAAAAATTTACCTTGGGCATCAAATTTTGCAGCATCTAATTTAACAGGAAAAGACATTATAATATAACAACAGGAGGATGGAATTGATAAACCCATAACTAAAAGGCTAACCAACTTTGCTAAACAATGCCTGAGCATGGAATTTTCTTGTTCAAGGAGGTTAGAACTAAGAATAAGATGGGATTTAATCTACATGACCTCTTCTTTTCACTTGGTACCACAAAAATTAGATGCACTGCAAGATTATAGGCTTCAGGCGTACCAGTGGTCTGGAACAGCTTCTCAGGTACCTTATGTCCTTTACAGATTGCTATGAGATTTTAACATAGACTATAACTTTCGTGATCTTTTTAAATTTTTTTCTTGACATGACACCTAGAGACATGACATGGAGATTCTCATTAGACACCACAAATTAAGGCATTTCTTTTTACTTAAAACAGTGCGATTCATTTCTATTATAAATGGATGTCAGTTTCCTCCCTATATCAATTTGTCTTAGTTTTCTAAAGCATTTATTTTTAACTTCTTTTTGTGGATTTCTAAAAAAGCTTATGGTTTAGGGTTTATTTTTCCTTATATGGTTCATAGAGATTGTTTGATATATAATTTCTTGCATTAAATGCTCTTTTGGATCTTTTGTCCTGCTTGGGATATTGACACCTTCCATATGCTTCACAATGAACTGTTAATTGTTCTGATTCATTCAAGGGTGTCATGCTTTATGTTGCCATGTACACACTAGTGATAGAACCTTATGGTGACTGACCTTTTATGAAACCTATTCCAGGAAAGGTGTATCGTGATATAGTAGGTAGTGCCTACTATGTTGCTCCAGAAGTATTACGGCGTAATTATGGGAAGGAAATAGATATTTGGAGTGCAGGAGTTATTTTGTATATTCTACTCAGTGGTGTACCTCCATTTTGGGCTGGTAAGGCAAAAATCAACAAATTATTGTTAAACTGTCATATTTTTGTCTGTGCTGTCAATGATCTCTTGTTCCCCACTTTTACTTATGGACTTGGGTTAAGACATTTCACAAAATTTGTATTGCAGAAACTGAAAAGGGAATATTTGATGCCATATTGCAAGGAGAAATTGACTTCGAAAGTCAACCATGGCCAACTATATCAAATGGTGCCAAAGATCTAGTCAGGAAGATGCTGACACAGGACCGGAACAAGCGTATTACTTCTGCACAAGTTCTTGGTATTTTGCTCCATCTCTTCATTACATTTAAGTAAAACAGTTGATTCTAATATATGGAGTTTTTCATTTCTAGTTATTATTATTCATACTTCCTAGTACTCTCTCTAAGATGTGTTTTATCCCTATTAAATGTCATTTCATGCATTTACATATGAAATCAGAACATTAAGGGAAACCTGTTTTTCCTGTAGATAGCTAAACAGTTAAATTTTGTGATTATATGTTCCGCTGGTGTTGTCTTTTCAAGCTGTATACAATAGGGTATGATTTTGCTTTTGTAGAAGACACAAGACATTAGGTCTAATTCTATATCTAATTCTATCTTTTGAATATAAGCTACCTTTCTTTCTTTTAGATAGGCAATCAGAGAGCATATATTGACAAGTGGAAATCAAAAAATGAGGGGTGCAGCTCTAGTACATCAGGAGTGTACAAAGGGTGCCAAAAGGCAATAAAGGAAGCAAAAAATTAATGGGCCCTAAATAATCCATGAAAGGAAACAATGATGAAACATCAAAATCCACAAAACCTATGGCTCTAGATAAATGGGGAGCGAATAAAAACATCTTTCACAGTGTTGAACCAATTGCTCCAACCCATCAAAAGTCCTAAGGGAATCATTCTTCAAACCTTACTTCTTTTCTTTCCCACTAAACTCCCATGTCACTCCAATAAAACCTCTCCACTGACCTTGGCAGCACCCAACACACTCTAAACATAAATTTCCATAAACTTCCCACTCTGCCACGATGGAGAAGGATATGGTTGACTGACTGATTGTTGTTTCTAGACAAATGACACTAGTTAGCTAGAGGCTTTCCTCTTCTTCTCAATAGTCCAGTGTTAAGATCTTCTCCTAAGCAGCCTCCCAAAGGAAGAAACACACTTTTGTGGGGGTCATTGTTATGTGAATCATTGTTCTAATAATACTGAATTGCTTGTTAAATAATAAATTTAAAAAGAAACTACATTGTCTGTCTGATATTGTGTGATTAGTCAATCAGTAGACTAAATTCACTTTATATTGATTCTAGGGAGCCTGAACATGGACATCACACGGTATGGACACAACACAATATGAACATGCCAAATGGTTGATCTTTTAAAAGTAGGATGCAGATACAGCAGGAATACATGAATGAAGTGTACACACACACATGCACACATATGTGTATGAAAGTGTACATACATGTGTGCATGCATGCATGGGTCTGTGTGCACACCAGTACATGTGTAATTTTGGATTAATTTGTCTGTAGTACTATGGCTACAACTTATGTCAATAGTGATTTTGAAATAATGGGTGAAAACCAAATTTAATGAAGGTTTCATATGTTCTGGGCCACTGACCATTCTTTTTTGAGAAATAAGGGACTTCTAATAATGGAAATGCACCTTACACATTTTGTTGTGGCCAGACTTGTATACTTTAGAATGAGGCTTCTTTATTGCATTTTCAAAATAATACAAGCTTGTAATATTTATTAAGATATCTGGTTTTTCTTCTTTTTTTATTTTTTTATAAATAAAA
Source organism: Vitis riparia (assembly GCF_004353265.1). Taxonomy (NCBI): domain Eukaryota; kingdom Viridiplantae; phylum Streptophyta; class Magnoliopsida; order Vitales; family Vitaceae; genus Vitis; species Vitis riparia. The sequence goes on from NC_048440.1 coordinate 22,617,199, forward strand.
AAAATAAGAATTTTTTTTTTGGAACCCTGCTGTATCAGCGTGTTGGATCGTCTCCTAGATTTTTAAGGAACAAGTCTGATTTTTTAATTTACAATACATTCAGCACCTATCCAGCACATATCTGACGAGTATCAGTATTTAACATGTCTCAGAAATTGACACTCTTTTTAACAGAAGTACCCATATACTTAATAGTGTTAATTACATTGACAATATAACACCTGACTCTGGTTCTATGCATGTCTGATTTTGTCTAACATTTATATTCTGCATGATAAGAGCATCCATGGATAAGAGAAGATGGAGAAGCATCAGACAAGCCAATAGACAGTGCTGTACTCTCTAGAATGAAGCAATTTAGGGCAATGAACAAGCTCAAGAAGCTCGCATTGAAGGTAAGTCATCAAACTATGCTTTCAAGCCCCAGCTACCATTTCAAACAAGCTGTTATATGTTGCTCTTTACAATGGAATAAGGACAGAATAATTTTCTGAGGACACTTAAGTGAGGAATGGACACTCCTTGGAAGCTGTTGTCTAGGTCTCTTTGATGTCACCTGTCCAGGGTGATTGGAACCTCTTATTTGATGTGTTCCATAGATAAAATTCTAGTAAAATGTCCTTATTCTCTGATCCTTTCTTACATTTAAAAATGTTTGTTAAGAGAGAGAGAGAAGAAAACCTTGATTTTCATTCATGTAGTGTCTATTTACAATTGAGAAAATATATATATACAAGGCTAGGAGTCCTAACTACCATACATGTGACCTATATTAAAAAAAGGAAAGATTGTACACTATAAATTCATATTATTCAACACTCCCCCTCAAGCTGGAGCATATACGTCATATGCACCAAGCTTGTTACAAATGTATTTAGGATGAGAGATTTAGTGAAGATGTCTGCTAGTTGATCATTTGAATTAACAAAACTTGTAGCAACACATCCTGATGCGATCTTCTCTCTAATGAAGTGATAGTCAACTTCAATATGTTTGGTCCTCTCATGAAAGACTGGATTGGATGCAATATGTAATGCGGCCTGGTTATCACAGATGAGTTTCATCTGTTTATCCTTTCCAAATCTCAACTCTCGAAGAAGATGTCTCAACCATATGAGTTCACATGTTGCCAAAGTCATAGCTCGATACTCAGCTTCAACACTAGATCTGGCCACTATATCTTGTTTCTTACTCTTCCAAGATATTAGATTACCTCCAATAAAAACACAGTACCCTGAAGTGGAACGTCTATCTGTGGGTGAGCCAGCCTAATCTACATCTGTGTAACCAACAACCTGAGTATGACCTCTGTTCTTATACAACACACCTTGGCCTAGTGTACTTTTGATATATCGAAAAATGCGGATTACGGCATTCCAATGGCTATCACATGGTGACTGTAGGAATTGACTAACAACACTCACAGGAAAAGAAATGTCTGGATGAGTAATGGTGAGATAGTTCAATTTACCTACGAGCCGTCGATATCTCCTAGGGTCTCCTAAAGGCTCCCCCTGTCCTGGTACAAGTTTGATATTCGGATCCATAGGTGTGTCTATCGGTTTACAGTCTAACATACCAGTTTCTTCCAGGATGTCTAAAGCATACTTCCTTTGGGAAAGGACCACACCGGAACTGGATTGAGCTATCTCAATTCCCAAGAAATACTTGAGTTTCCCCAAGTCTTTGGTTTGAAAGTGGGTAAAAAGATGTTGCTTTAGTTTCTGAATATCATCCTGATCACTGCCTGTAATGACGATGTCGTCTACATAAACAACCAGATAAATACACTGCCCCAAGGAGTTATGATGATAGAAAACTGAATGGTCTGTTGTACTGCGAAGCATGCCAAACTCTTGAACAATAGAACTAAAACTGTCAAATCATGCTTGAGGAGATTGTTTCAAGCCATATAGAGAACGGCGTAACCTGCACACTAAACCAGACTCCCCCTGAGCAACAAAACCAAGAGGTTGCTCCATATAAACTTCCTCGACAAGATCACCATGAAGGAAGACATTTTTAATATCCAACTGATAAAGAGGCCAAGAACACATAGCAGCCATGGAGAGAAGCAAGCGGACAGAAGCAATCTTGGCAACAGGGGAGAATGTGTCACCATAATTAGAACCATAAACCTGAGTATAGCCTTTAGCAACTAAGCGGGTCTTAAGGCGATCAACCTGACCATCAGGACCAACCTTAACTGCATAGACCCAACGACAGCCAACTGTAGATTTACCAAAGGGTAAAACAACAAGATCCCAAGTGTCATTAGAGTGCAGAGCAGTCATTTCATCCACCATTGCTTGTCGCTAGCCTGGATGGGAAAAAGCTTCATGGGTGCTCTTTGGAAGAGAAACAGAGGATATAGCAAAAACAAAAGCAGAATAGGGTGAAGATAATCGATGATAACTCAAAAAATTGTAAATTGGATGAAGATTACGAGTAGAGCGAATACCTTTCCGAATAGCAATGGGTAAATCATCAGAAGAAGGCAGAGTCGGGGTAGGAGAAGCCGAAGGGATAGGAAGTGAGTCAGCAGGTGCCTTAGCAAAAGGGAGAGGAGCAGCGACACGAGGGCGACGATGATAAACCTGAAGTAGTCGAGGAGGCACAACATCAGATGGGGAGACAATGGGAAGGGGCAAGACTTCAGAAACAGGAAGAGACTCAGAAGTGGTGGAAAAGAATGGTGAGTCCTCAAAGAAAGTGACATCAGCGGAGATAAAGTATCGATGAGTCTCAAGGGAATAACAATGATAACCCTTCTGAAGTATGGAATATCCCAAGAAGAGGCACTTCATGGCTTTGGCGGAAAGCTTGTCTTGTCCAAGAGTGAGAATATGAACAAAGCAAGTACAACCAAAGACACGAGGAGGAAGAAAATAAAGTGGTTGGTCAGGGAAGAGAAGGAAATGAGGAATCTGATCATGTAAAATAAAGAAGGGCATACGATTAATCAAATAACAAGCGGTAATAACAGCGTCCCCTCAAAAACGAAAAGAAACATTACTATGGAGGAGGATAATACGAGCTGTCTCAACAAGATGTCGATTCTTGCGTTCAGCTACCTCATTTTGTTGAGGAGTATGAACACAAGAAGATTGATGAAGAATCCCATGATGAGACATAAATGAAGTAAATGGGGTTGAAAAATATTCCCTGACATTATCACTGCGTAACACACAAATAGAAATATTGAACTGGGTTTGGATTTCATCATAAAATTTCTGGAAAATAGAGAATAACTCAACTCGATTTTTCATTAAAAATAACCAAGTACATCGAGAATAGTCATCAATGAAAGTGACAAAATACTAAAATCCTAAAGTAGAGCAGTCCGACAAGGACCCCAAACATCAGTGTGGACAAGCTCAAAAGGAGACTTTGCCTGATTATTCAAACGCTTTGGGAACGAGACACAAGTATGTTTCCCAAGCTGACATGACTCACACGAAAGCGATAACAAAGTGGAAAAACGAGGGACCATATTCTGGAACTTGGAGAGACTAGGGTGGCCCAAACGACTGTGAATGAGGAGAGAAGCATTAGTGGAAATGCAAACTGTAGGAGATGAATCCGAGATGAGGTGATAGAGGCCTTGAGACTCATGTCCTATGCCAATCGTCTTCCCCGTACTCTGGTCCTGCAAGGTCACAAATTTATCAGAAAAGGTAATAGAGCAATTAAGAGTGCGAGTGATTTTGCTGATGAAAATAAGATTAAAAGGACATTCAGGAGTATAAAGGACAGAAGTGAGAGGTAGAGAAGGCAGAGAAAGGGCCAAACCAATACCTTTAGCTACAGTTTGAGAACCATTAGATAAGGTAACAGTAGGTAAAGTAGAGGTAGTAGTAATAGAGGAAAAAAGATCCTTATTACCAGATATGTGATCAAAAGCTCCAGAATCTAGAATCCAGGGTCCAAGAGAAGATGTGTGGGTAAGGCAGGCAGAAGCATTACCAGGCTGGGCAACAGAGGCAACAGAAGCCTGAGATGCCTGAGATGCGGACGAGCTCGGAGGCTGAGGCAGCTGAGAATCAGAGGACTGGGCCACATGGGCAGTGCGAGGAGGCTGTCCATGTAACTGATAGCAACGATCGCGAGTGTGGCCAAGTTTATTACAATAAGTGCAATGAGGACGTTGACCTCTACCTCGGTTACCACTGCCTCCTCCTCGAGAGGTAGTGTGAGAAACTAACACAGAAGAATCTGAAATGCTATCAGATGGCAAAGTCTGAGTGGACAAGATATGAAGGAGGCGAGCAAACACATCATCCAAGGACGGAACTGATGAACTACCAAGGATTTGATCGCGGATAGGCTCAAGATCCGGACGGAGGCCAATAAGAGTAAGGACCATGAAGAACTTATCAAACTATGTTTGTTGAGCCCCAACATCAGGAGTAAGAGGCATCACGGTCAAGAACTCCTCCTTAAGAGAGACAATCTGGCCAATATAAGTAGATAGATCCAAGTCTTGTTGGCTGATATGGACAATAGCAGAAGCCACCTTATAAAGACGCTAGATATCATTCGTGTATAATCCTTTGGCCTGAGTCCAAAATTTAAAACAAGTTTTGTAGGCCCGAAGATGAAGAAGGATCTTGGGATCAACTGATTGCCATAATACACTACATAACTGGGCATCTATCTTTCTCCACTGTACACGCTCAACTTCAGGGATATCTACCTCCTATGTAACCAAGTGATCCTCATATCCTTGTCCCATAAACCAAAGTTCAATAAAGGCAGACCAAGAAAGATAATTTTTACTACCAACCAATTTCTCCGAAGTAATCATAGGAGATCCAGATATGACAGAGGAAAAAATGGAAGTTTTAGTAGCCATATCCACTTATCTGGAGAATGAAGTATATTTGGATCAAAGAGAGCCCTAATACGGCTTCAGATGCGGCTGAAGAAGGAAAAACAGAAGAATCGCCCGTGTGAGAGACCAAATAGAAAAGAAAAACAACCGTGGCACCACCGGAAAGGTAGAAGAACACTTCCCAAGGCACGTACAGGGATTGGGGTTGAGAAAAAATAGCCGGAGGACGCCGGAAAAACTGTTCGGAGGGCCGGCGGAGGCAAAAGAACCCCAAAAGAGGCACGTGCAGGGCTCGGATGGTAGAAACAGGTATGAAGGGTGGCTAGTCGGCGTCAGGCGAGGCTGGAGGAGGAAACGGGTCGCCGGAAAGTGGCTCACGCGCCTTAACGCGCCAGCGCGTGAGATGCAGTCGTCGGCTGGAAAAACGCGCGTGGCTAGCGTGTGGGTGGTTTTCTGGCGGGCTTTTGGAAAAATTGGATATCTCCGCCAGGCGCTCCTTACGGTGTAGGAAAAAGACGTCGCCGGAAAAGTTCGTTGGAAAAGTCGCCGGCGGTGAATGTTTTCTGACGACGATTCGACTGACCGGAAAGCTTTGGGGTCTGGGGAAGGTGACCGGAATGAAACATGGTCACAGGAAGGTTTCCCGGAATTGATGACACGGGGAAACTAGAAAGAATTAGGTTTTCTCCCTTGACTCTGATACCATGTTAAGAGAGAGAGAGAAGAAAACCTTGATTCTCATTCATGTAGTGTCTACTTACAATTAAGAAAATATATATATACAAGGCTAGGAGTCCTAACTACCATACATGTGACCTATATTAAAAAAAGGAAAGATTGTACACTATAAATTCATTATATTCAACAATGTGCATGAGATTTTTTTACAAAATTTGTAGTATTTCTATAGCTTGTATGGTTAACTTCATCCAACAGAGTAAATATTTAATAGTTTCTTTAAATTAACATAAATAAATAAATCTTTCTGAGTATTGTCTAGTTCTGCAACTTTCTTTATATGTTATATCCAGTTCTTGTTGTCATATTTGTGATGGGTTATATACCAGAACAGATTTGTAGACCACCTCACTAATGCTAAGAACTTCAGGTTATCTAAATTTCATTGGTTCTGATGCTTTCTTCTTTCCATTTTCTCTAATCTGGTGTTTTTTGGAAATCCCCTAGGTTATTGCAGAAAATCTATCTGAAGATGAAATCAAAGGTCTTAAAGCAATGTTCACCAACATGGACACTGACAAGAGTGGTACAATCACTTATGAAGAACTGAAGAGCGGATTGGCTCGACTTGGTTCAAGGCTCTCAGAGACTGAAGTCCAACAACTCATGGAAGCTGTAAGTTAATGTGACCCAACAAGAGCTGGATGTCTAGATTTTTTGTTTACACACTGCATCCATTGTCACCTGGTATTCTTGTTTGTTTATGCAATGCATTTCAGGCTGATGTGGATGGCAATGGAACGATTGACTACATTGAATTTATCACTGCTACAATGCACAGACACAAACTAGAAAGAGATGAGCATCTCTATAAGGCTTTTAACTATTTTGATAAGGATAACAGTGGGTGAGTCCCCAATTTCCTTTTTTTTTTTGCTAAGAATTATACTGGTTGTGCGTCATTGATTTCTAACAGGATTGTCTGATCCTGGTCTAGTTTCAACTGCTTTCTAAGGAACATGGCTAATGTCAGTTTTTCTGGACAATTTCGAAGGGTCCATGACCATCATTCTTACAGTCCTATCAAGACAAACATAGATAACTTTATTCGTGTTTATAGTTACTTCAATTCTGCAGGAGTTTCATGTATCAAAATTTCTTGTTATTCTCCATATATGCCTATCTTCTTGAAAGCTTTGTAATTATTTTTGGAAGAATTCTCTGGAAAAGTTCCATCTATCAGTATTAGATGACTTTGTTATTGAACTTCATTGTTGTGACATCACGGCAGCTTTATAACAAGAGATGAATTGGAAAATGCCATGAAGGAGTATGGGATGGGTGATGAAGACAGCATCAAGGAAATAATTAATGAGGTTGATACAGATAAGGTTAGTTTTCTCCAACTCAAAACACTTGAAACTCTCTTGTGAAGTCATGCATTATGTATTGATGCTTCTAAAACTGATAGGATGGGAGGATCAACTATAAGGAGTTTTGCACAATGATGAGAAGTGGAACACAACCGCCAGTCAAGCTATTTTAGTTTCAGTGATGGTTGCTGAATGTTATATGAGCAACAGTAGATTCTCACCCAGTTTAGCCACTCGAGTGGTTAAGAGGGGATCTTGAGGAAGGAAAACCGTCCCACCAAGGCATAATACCCTTGTTCAGTTTACTTTGTTCAGGATCATTTCCGTCTTCCTAAAGCAGAGATTTGAGCTTGAGAGGTTTTCACTTTAGGTTGCTTGGATTTGGAGTGATGTTTGTGTATATCTAACCCTGCAGAGTGTTTCATTTTCCATGATATTTTTAATTTCCTGTCCTCTGCCTAAACCCGGATATGTTCAACATCATGGAAGGAGCTCATTATAAGAAGAATTGTCAATTTTCATGTGGTAGTCATAATCTGTTAAGCAAAAGATTCCGATGCTAAAGTTTCTCTTGGGAGTAGTTTTCCTTTTGTAATTGAGATGATATGGATCCACAAAAGGAAGCTTATTTTCTTCCAAATTTTCTCTTTTATTTTGTGGGTGGAAAAAAATGGTAAAAAATCATGACATATACCCATAACCAAATCTATTTGGAGAACAATGTTGAAGTCATCCTAGAATGGAAAAGTTGAAAAGAAAGGGTGATGATAGATTTTCATTTCTAAAATCTTCAATATATTTCTCCAAACAGACTCTTGTGTTTAATTTTGTAAAAACTTATGACAGATTGTAAGATAATGGCCTGAAAATGACTTGCTTGTCATTACCAGATGAACATCTCCATCCACTGCCATTTTCCTCCAATTTCAAGGCTAAAGAAAACCATAAACAATAGATACCTATGAAGCTAATGGATAAAAAGGAAAGAGAAGTATCACAAGCCCTCATAATATTTTACACACACCACAAGACAAACAGAAAAAAATATATATAAATACCCCCCAACTTGCAACCCCTCTGTCCCAAGTTCTCACTCAACACATACATCCTTAAAAAGATAATGGGAAAAGCCATTGATTCAAGGTGGGGTGTGTACTCATTGGAGGACTCCTTTCCCCTCAGCAGCACATTTTTCATAGAGCCAATATAAAACTACAGAAGGGCACCTCTCAAAGTGAGAAGACCTACCTGCCCTTGTTGGAGGACACTGAGCTAAGACACAATTTGAGGGCATACTGGTCTCTCTCTGCACTAGGTGCCCCATTTCTTACAAAATAAGGGTACCCCAGATCAATGCGCTTAGTTTAAGATTAGAAGGATGGAATCCAAGGTTTAGTCTCATATTCCCCTGACAAAATTTGTATAAGAGACAACCATTTAAGTCACCATTCCACGTGAGGTTGTTTTGTATAATGTAATCTGTTCCCCCCACTATGCATTAGTATATGCACGTGTGCACACATTTTCCTTTGTGCCTGGGAAAAGGGGTCATCATGGACTCACCCGTCAAGACACCAAATTTCAATCAAACACCTCTGTAATCATGGCCTCTGCTCAATAACTTTGGCACCCGTGAATTGAATAATGGGGCACATCTCTTTGCTGGGGGAGCCTTAAGAAGAGAGACCCAGTTTTGTAGGGGTGTCCAGTTTATCAAAAAAACAATAGAGGGCACCTTATAGCATTTAAAAATGAATTTGAAATCACAGCTGTGGAATCTATGACAGTGAAAAAGTATTGGGCAAGGAGAAGGCACCAACCTTAATTTGAAGAAAGACGCATCAAGACAATGGGCTTCAAGGTTTACTAGGCTTATCCCCTCTTGGATGAAAACCCCAAAACACAGTTCTAGTCGCAATTTGATCAATGGTAGAGGAATGGGTACTACTACATCTACATCACTGATCTGGTTTAATGTGGAAGCTAATGAAGATTAAATATGATGTGATTATTCCACAATTGAGGACACCAGCCCCTACTCTCATGAATTAGAGTGTGTTAGGTGAAGAGGGCTGAGCTTGAATTCTGCAGAAGGATATATTTTTTAACACCCATAACATGTAAATTTTAACATGATCAATGCATAGGATACCCCTAATTCTGTGATGGTGCCAACTGCCCACCATACCACCTCTCATATAACTAGACAATACTGCGTCAAAAAGAAAAATTGATAATTGATTGAAGATTTGTCAGTAATATACTTTATAAGCATGTTTTAAAATTTTTTGAAGTGAAAAAAAAAAGGAAGAAGATTATAATCAAGTCTTTGTTATCTGAAAAAAGTTCTATGATCATGTCTGTAATTTATCAAAGTGAAAGTGCACCATCAACTACATCAAAAGTCAAATCAAATATGCCCCAGTTAATAAATTTGAGCAGACAATAATTAGAGATAAACCCTTCAAATTGAAGTGAAAGTATATAAAATGAAGCTGAAATGGAGTCCAAGAATTCCCAATAAATAGATGGATGGGATTTGGTGAAAGTGAAACTATATACATGTGTATAATTGGGAGAGAGACAGAGAGATGCACGTGGGATTGCATGCTCATACCTCTTTTTTCCTTCTATCAAAACTGAAATAGAAATAATCAAACCAAAAGGACTCTCCACATTCCGATCACTGCTGTCTCTCTCTCTCTCTCTCTCTCTCTGTGTCTATGGGTATAGGATATCTAGGGTCGTGTTCTTCTTCATTTTCATCTTCTTCTTCTTCTTCTTCTTCTTCTTCTTATCTAATGGGGTTTTTCATTTTTCTTTGTTGCTTCTTCTCTGAGTTGCACCCAAACTAGTTCAAACTGGGCTTCCTCCGTTCATGGTTTTTGATGACTTCTGTGTATTTTTTTTTTACTGACGCTGCTAATAGTCAGTGTACTTCATCTATACATTGATGCCACTGATCAACTCATCCACTTCCACCTCTGAAAACCACCTTTCTGTAATGGGTTTTGCCGCACAACTCTTGCACTGGGATGCCCATCTTGGATTTCTGCTTCATGGGTGTTAGGTTTCTCCTCAAGATTTTCATCTGTGAGGCATTTTTTTTGAGGTTTTGGTTAGTGGGTGTCTGCCATTTTTTTATGTTGATTTTTTGGGGTTCCAAGTTACAGATTTTGAAGTGGGCTCTGGGTGTTCTCCAATGGTGGAGCTTCAGTCTTGTGCTACCCTGGTCAATGCTTCTGCCTTATGTGCCATAGAGCAAGAAGTGCAAGGAGATGGTGTCAATGCTATTGCAGAGATTTCAGCAGAGTTGCAAAGGGAAAGGCAGAAGAATGCGGAGCTCATGGAGAGAATATCAATGCTTGAGGCTCAAATACAGGAGAGAGATGGACATGTAAGATTGCCCAGCTTTTATTTGTATTTTTGCCTAGATTCTTGGTTTGCCTTTTCCTTTTATCATTACTGCTTCATTAGTGTTTCTGATTCCATCAATAGTGCGTCAGTTAATACTTCAATAGCATTAAATGTCTTGTTAGAGTAAGTTCGTACTGATCATGATTTTATAGGGAGCTCCTTTTTCCTCGAGGTTGATTCAATTTGTGTATCTCATTATCTGGTGATTATGGAATCATCACTTTGATTTCAGGATTATGTCATGTTCGGGAATCATTCTCATGTAAGTGATGACCTTGCTAACTTATTGAAATATCGCAGGAGGGTGTAAGCTAACCAGGGAGTTTCCTTAGAAGAAAGATGTTATAAATTAGTTTTAAGTTTAGAAAAATCAAGTGAAATGATCTCTTGAAGATTTTAATTTTTCTGACTTCCTCTGATTTTCACATCCGTCTCTCACTTGATATATATGACCAATGTCTTTGATCAATGGTTGGATATTCTTTCCCAGATGGACTAAATGAGGGGATGGGATATAGATGAGATTCTGACGTATGATGAACAGATATTTGGATTGAGATGATCAGAACAAACTACAGTTAAGAAGAATAGACCAGAGTGAGAGGGTGTCCACCATCATCCGTATATAAGGATAGAAGCATATTGCAATTTGGATAGAAAATCAAAACCAAAGTCTTGTATGGTATGCCCATACTTGATTAAGTTGAAAATCCATTCATGTAGAATGGATAAAATGGAGAGTTGATATTGATCAGCAGAAACTCTGACTTGAGGAGAAATTATTACTTTTCTTTGGTCTTAGATTGCATCTGTATATGGAAGTGTATGTTTGTACATTTGGTCTAATTTCAGAGTGTTTTTTTCCCTGAGAGCTTAATGAACATAAGTTTCTGTAAACTTTCCTCAGTTTAATGATGGCTTGTTAGCTCTTTCTTACACCAAGTACGGATGTTTTCTCTCATCTTCGATTGCATCTGCTTGTTGAAGTGTAACACAGTTCATAATATATGAATATAATCTATACTGCTTCAATCACAGGCTAAGGGACCTGTGGATTTTTTTCTCTTCTCCCTCAAAAGGCCAATTCAGCACATTGCATTTCAATCTTCAGTGGGATATCATGTTGTTTATACACTAATTATATATCAAGATCTATAATTTACTAAATGGTACCTATTCCATCCACTGATACCTCATAACTTTATAGTAATTGATTGCATGTGTCTACCCTTCTTTTTCTTAGCATTTCCCACAAATCCTGTTATTAAATACCGTTTCTTTCATTCTCACTCAGGGTAATTTTTCCAATGCGATGGAAAGAAGCTTCAAGAAGTTCAAGAGGCAAAGGATAGAACCAGGTAGTGATACTACTGACGAGGGAAAAATCATCAAAAGTATTGAAATGGCCTATCAGATGAACCATGACACTGAATGCATGCCCTTAAAAGATACAAATCCAGAAGATCGTGTAGTCAACTGGATGAGCATGGATGAGACCCAGTTTCTGAATTTTGAAAAATCCAAAGATGGCGACTCTGCTGCTGATTGTGATGATACAGATGATAGTGAGGATGAAGATGATTACTATGAAGAGGATGATATTGACATTGACCATAAGTATGGGGAATATGACAACACTTCTAAAGCATCTAATCAACCGAAAAAACATCTTCATGAAAGAGGTATTGATGAAGGCATACGCATATCATGCTTGGGAAGTTCCTATGGCAGTCAAGGGGAACTAACATTTGGAGGTGCAAGCCAAGAAACAAATGAAGATAGAAAGAAAGGTTATTTACTACCTGACAACAAACACATCAGCAACAGAAGGGAGCAGAGAAAAAGTGATAGGAAAGAAACCAAAAAAGTTGGAGGATGCAACACATCATCAAAAGCTTTTACATTTGAGCAGGAGGTTTTCCATAAAGTATCTGGAAGCATACCATTGCATAAAAAAACCCCAAAGTTGGCTTTCTGTCCAAAAGAGGTCAAGAGGATAATCGAGTCAGAAGCCCTTATGTTGAAAAATGCTCAGTCCCACACCATAAGAAAAATTATAGTTTTTGCATCTCTTGGTATAAGACATGGGTGTGAAGATATGTATGAATTAGACTTCAACCATTTCATCATTCTAAGGAAGGGAGAGCCGTATGTTTCTCCAAAGAATCCAGGGGTAAGCAAAATGTTGTAATACATGGTACCGACATGATGCTAGAACTACATAGTCATTACTGTGACGATTCATTCACTTTGTTTTCTAGCATCATCATATGCATTCTTCTTTTCATCTTCATTGTTATTGCTCCCATCACCAGTCGCCATTTATTTAAGAAATGTAATGTGAAGCATACATTATTTTGTGCTCAGTATTCTAGATCAAACACTTCAATATGTGTATGTTCAACAAGCATCATCAAAAAATCAAGTCTCATCACATAATTTTGGCTTGTTGTTTGCCCTATAGACCAACTTTGTAAATGTTTCTGGCACAAGGATATGTTTCCCCTAATCTAAGATGCTTCACTTATTTTATGTTCTTTGGTTTCATGTTGTCTTATTTCAGGATACACTGTGCTTCCCCCTTGTCATCTTTATTTCTAGTTATCAAGAGAATTGGCCTACGCTTCTAGTGTCATATTTATCATTGGTTAATCTTGTTAGATGAATGATAGAACGACATCATTTACACAACATCCCATGGAACTTTAGATTGCAAATAAATTGCCAATAACATCACAAACTTGTGTTAAGGTACCACGTGAAACATAACAAACTGATTCTATTATCATTAGGCATCACATCCCTAACTGTCTGTATTTTACTGTCTGCTTCTAGTTTAACTTTGGCTCTTATTATACTTTCTCCTTCTCAAGAAAGGAATTGAATTCATTTATTATCAGGAGCATGTCTTGTATGATAATCCTGGTGTAAGGAGGAAGGTCTTCTATCCAAATCAACAGAACCCAATATTATGTCCTGTTAAAATACTTGAAGAGGAGAAGGCGATGCGTCCATCTGATGCTAGCTGCCCATCCTGCATGTTTCTGTGCATCAAGTATGGTGGAAGGACAAGAAACCTTCCTCAAAATGAGTAAGCTCTGTTCCAATACTTGATTTGCAAGCTTGTTTTTACACACACACACAACTGTTTTCCATTATTTCATGTTGGAAATGTGCAGCCTAATCTAAAACTTCCGTGGGCTGAATTACTCCAGGTATGTCAGGCAGAGGATGGGAAGAAACAAGCTGAAGTCATTTGGGCCAGTTATGTGTCAAATGGCGATGCTTGTTCACATTCGCAGTGGAAGCTTCTTCTTCAAGGCCTTGGGTATCACACTTCTTTTCATGGCTGGTTTTCCAGATGACTTGGTTCAAAGGGAAACCAAATACCGGAACTTGGACCTGCTTCAAAAATATTACAGGTATACATACTGCATAATATGTAGGACATGGACACTAGAATCAGAACACGATAAGTGTTTTTCTGAGCCCAGTAGTTGAGATAATTCACTGGCAGAAATTGTTAATAGTATTCTGATATTGTATTTGCATACTTTTAAATATACTGATGGGCTTTAATTGTAAAATATGCATCATACACAAGCATCGCCATGTACACTTACTGCCATAGTAATGCGTTTTCATAAGAACATAGCAATACATTTACAGCCATCAATCATATTCTCTGATCAAAGGGGTTGATAATAAGAAATAAGTTGATTTTCTAAAAGTAAAAAAGGTGTAAATTATGATTTAGTGTTAAGAAGGTGTAAATTTTAGCCTAAGCTTTGGTGGTTTTCTCATTGTCTCAGCCTCTTAATTGCAGGACAGATGAGGACGCAGAAGGAGAGGAGTTATTTCTTTCACATCCAGTGACTTGTGATACTGTAAGATCACAACTCCCATTCACATACAACTTTTCTTTATCTGCTACTGTTAACTTGATCTACCATTCTTTGGAGTTGATAAAGAAAGTCCTTTGGGGCATATTGAAGACTTAAACAACTCAGTAGCACCTTGTTAATTAGCTCAGAAAAAATTCAATTAGTACAACCTGGGATTGGATACTTATTGGTTCTAAATTTCATTTGGAGATTGGTTCTCAAATTCAATATGTTGGCTTCTCTGTTTTAAGGTGTTGGTTGAGTGGTTTAAGTCATTTCCAAGAAGATACAATGAGGCCTAGCGTAGAGATTTAGTAAGATAATGTCAGTTTGCTTCCATTATTAACAACATCCTCTTATCTGTGCAATGATCTAGTCTTCAAAACAAATAATTTTGGTATCTGTTTAGATATAGTTTCTCAATTTGTGACTTGTGTTCTTGCACTCTCAACAGGTGAGTCCTGATTCTCAGCAGTCAACTGGTAAGGTGATTCCAGCAAAATCAAAGGGCAAGAAACAAACAAATTCAACTAGTAAGCCCCACAGTTTGCAGAAGCCCTCAATTCTGCAACCTGCTCCTTCAACCTCAGCACCAGTGACACAATTTGGGCTAATGGGGTATACCTCTATTCATACTCAGGCAATTGCATCATTCCAGTCTATGACATCCCACGCTCCTGCAGATGCCCTGCAGATATCAAATCCCGTGGTTTCCAGTTCCGGTCCTGATGTCTCATTCCATAATCAAACACCGTATCCAATGTTTCCACCACAGCCAGCAAATGCTTTCATGCCTATGATGTACTGGCCTCCCCCTAATACCTTCCCTCCTTGCCCTTACCCAACTTCATATGGCTATCAATCGTTTCCTTCTACTGGGAACTACATGTCCGTTCATCCACAGCCTTATTACAGCCAACCCTCCTGCAATCCTTTCATCCCAAAAATGGTTGAAGACACTAGGAAGAATGATGTGGCCTCAGAGGAAGCAGATAGTGACTCTGATAGCAGTTCAAGTACTGAACCAAAACAGACCTTAGCAAGCTGCAAGTAATGAACTGCCTGCTGTATAGAGATTCCATGCAAGCAGATGGTGAGAGACTATGCATTTGGGCCTCTTTTAACATATTGGGTGTGTGAGTCATCAGCCTTCATCTATGAACTTCTGCACATCAGTTCATAGTGGAGATATGGTCCTCCAAGCTTTTGAGTAGTTTTTTCATTGCTTCTGTAGAGCATATTTACATGAAAACACTCTCATCTTGTGAAATATTAAATGATCATGTTCTTTTATCCATTGTTTACTAAATCAATAAATAAAATAAAATAAAAACAGTCTTGGGCATATAAGATCATGCTTCAACTGATCAAAAGTTTGGTCCCTATGGCCACAAAATCAGGCTCACGGATTGAAATTCTGCAACAATTCTGTTTCTGCCATCCTACACTCAGGCAGTGTCCATCTACCACTACCATTCAAGCAATGATGCTCAAGCAATATCTTCCCATCATTTCCATCCAAGCCGCCCACCTCTGCTCTACACTCCATCTGTTCCTCTATACTATTATGAATTCTATCTCTGGTCCACATCTCTGTCCTACAGTCCATCTCTTTGCCTACTATATCGTCCACAAAGGGAAGTGCCACCATATCTCTCACTTTCTGGCCCACACGTCTATTCTACACTTCATTAGATGTTACCTTCTTACCTACCAAAACATATATATTAGTGGCATATATGCATTGGAGCCTTAATAGCTTGCACAGGGGAATCTTATCCTTTCTATTTTTTTGTATTAGGGATTCTGCTGTTTCTGTGGGATCATTTGATATAATATATATATATATATATATATATATATGTCATTATTCTTTTTGGCGCCTTCAGCACCATGTCATGGAAGAGGTAGAGGGGATAATATGCATGAATCATCAAAGACTATTACCATAACGCCATTGTAACCCATGCATCATACACCATCACCACCATCCTCATACATACATGCATCCCAACCTTCACCATACCCAGTAACTAAATACCAACCTCACAAAAAGAAAAAAAGGAGAAAGCTAGATAAAAAGTAAAAACAGTGCATTTAACCAACATGGTCACTACCATCTTCATACCTCTCACAAGAACTAGCCACCACCCAGCAAAAGCAAACCCAACCCCATATCCATAAAAGACCATATTATTTTGTTGTCCCCACTCTTGGCTTGCAGCAAAGCTTCTAGTGGTGCTTGTTAGCAACACTGCACTGCTTTCTGATCTCACCCTTTGTGCCAGTGAGAGGATTGTTCTCAGAGAGAATGGTGATGGCTCTTGCAAACTCCTTAAAGAAGTAGTCTTGGCTCTTGGCCATTTTCTTCACATAGGGCTTTGTCCTCTTGTCTGTGGCTAGCTGGTGGTCCACTATCAACAAGCCCTTGTTGTCCAATATGTTCCTGTAGTAGTTGTTGTCCAGCTTCATGGGTGTGCCACGGTCATTCCTCACATACTGCACAGCCTTTGGGTCTGGGATGGCATCAGGGCACTTGTGGAGCATGTGCTCAACATGATCTGTGTTCAGCACAGGGTCCACCTCTGGGTACAAACGGTGAACCAACTTCACACAGTGGGTTCTACCAACACTGTGAGCTCCTGTCAGACCAAACCACACAAACATAAGCCACCTCAATAAACTCAACTGAATATACAAGTCTATGATATGGACAAAGTTAACAATGGTGACAAGCATACATCATCCATGTATGTCATCATGCATACCTAGAAGGGCAACCAGTCCAGGGGTGTCAATGCCAATGGCTGCAAACCTATCAAGGACAACAGACATGCTCTCATTGTGATCTGGGAGGTATTCCTCAAGGATCTCTGCTCTGCTCTTCCTACCATCTCTTCTTCCAGTTTTAAGAGGGATGTGAGGGCCTCCTAGCTGAAAAAGAGCAAGTTCCATAACACATTTAGAAAGAGCTCACACATCCACACATCAAAAATCACTTTCTGACACGGGAGTTGAATTCTCTTCAACTACCCCTTCATGTCCATCAGCTTGAAAGGGAAAGTAAATTAATGAAGTACAATTAGGGTTGATCCTGTATAATTGAGGAAGAGGCCATACCCATGTTCAGATCTATGGTGAAGAACCCCAAAATAGTAAAAAACAGTAGATCAACAAAAACCCCATAAGAGATAAGAGACTAGTACCGAGACAATGCCATCCCTAGCAGACAACACAAGGATATCAGCACAGGAAACAACTCCAGGGCACTCCCTCTCCACAGCCTCTTTGATGGTGTCAAGGTATCTGAAGTTCCTGAGCCCAAAGCTCCTGTCTGTCTCCTTCTCAGACAAGGACCTCCTTGTTGAGTCCAGCAGAAGAGAAGCATCACATGACTATACCACCACCACCCACATAGCAAAAACCCACCAGAATAAGCATATATATCTTCAAAGGAAAAAAAACAAAAAGTAAAGAACCAGATGGGCTTTCATTTCACATTATGCATACCTGAACAGCACAGTCATGGAAGATGTTTCTGAGCCATGAGAATGCAGTGTTCTTGTGGCGCTTATACAGAAGCCTGACCTGCTCTCTGATAACATCTTCAGCCTGAGGACATGTATCCTTGTAGAAGTTCATAACCAGACCTGGGTCTTCTTCCTCATTATCTGCAGAAGCAGACCTGAGACAGATCCCTGAGAAAGATAACAAAGCAAAGAAGAAGAAGACAACAGCCCCGGAACTCATCTCTCTCTCCCTTCACTCCGCACTAACCACTCACCCTTTGCTTTGCTCCCTCTCTTGGCCGCTTCTTAAATAAGGCTAAAGAGAGATGGATTTGGCAATAAAATAAGGCGATACACTCCACTTGAAAATGGAGTTACGTTATGATTCTGATGCTTCTACTTTTTCTATCTCTTGGCGGTCTCTTCGGCCTTGCATTTACTGCTAAGCTGACAGATTTTAATTACATAATCCTGAACGCAGTTGAGATATATGGAAACTTGATTATCTGTAGTTGGGTAGGATTCTAGATTGAGTCAGGCCCCACATCTGCTTCATCCCGAAATTTCACCCAAAAAATCGACGGTGTACGCGCTTTTCCAAAAAAAATCGCCAAATTTGGATTTTTTTTTGGCGATTTTCTTGAAAAGCCCATTTTTTTATTTATCTGTATTTTTTAATTATTTTTTCTAATTTATCTTCTATTTTAAATTCATCTCACCCTTTTATTTTATATTATTTTTCATATTAATTTCATTAATCTTATTTTAAAAAATTACTATCACTTCACTTTAATTTTTTTTCCTATTTATCCTTCTAAATTTATTTAACCAAATATTTTTATTTTAAAATATTATAAATATAAATTTATTAAAAAATTGTTAACATATAAAAAAATTAATGAAGGTCTAATATTTTATAAATTAAAATTAATGTGATAAAATAAATTATTAATATATTTTTTAGTAATTTTAATTACTTAAATAAATTAATGTTAATAAAAAAAATTGTCACCACAAATTTGTAACAAAATTTTAGAAATTTAATTTTAAATAAAATATTTTATGTAAATCGATCTAATTTTTTATTTAAAATGTAATAAAACATATTTTAATAAATTTGGTTTTTAATTTTTAAAACAAATGAATATAATTATATTGAAGGAATTTAAGTTAATATTTTCTTAAAAAAATTGATAAACATTATCTTTGATTATATCTATATTAATTACACTATAATTTTAATTTGTGTATTCTTACTTATTTTATCATTTTTTTTTTAGTTTTTTTAAAGAGTTTCATGAATTTTTAATAATTTTATTCACATATATTTTTGTCAAAATATCTATTAATATTTTACTGATATATCCGTAAAATCCAACTATTGATATATCTATAAAATCTAAGTATGCTCAACAAATGTCACATTGAGTAGGACTAGACTCCTATGGCCCAAAAGAAGAAATTCCTAATAAGACTCCTAGGATAGGAATTAGAGGGTTGATGCACAAGGAAAAAGAGTCCCAAAGCAAGAGAACTCGAAAATGAGTAGGAGTCCTTATTTCCATTATAATTATAATTGTAGTCTTGAGGAAAAACTTAAAGTCCTGGTGGGAATGGTCGATGCTATGAGGAACAATCCTAATTGAACTAGGATATTCTAGTACATTCACACAATCAGAGGAACATTGCTTTATCGATATTTTTTTATTACATTCACATAATCAGAGGGACATTGTTTTATTGATATTTTTTATTACATGAAGGAAGAGACAGAGACTCCTAACTCCTACGATATAAAGCAAAGTCTTGATGCACAAGGAGATAGAATTCCAAAGCAAAAAGATAGAGTCCCAAAGTAAGAGAACTCAAGAGAATTCAAGTAGAGTCTTTATTTCCATTGTAATTATAATTGAAATTGATATTTTTTATTACCTGAAGAAAGAGACTCCTAATGCACGAGACTTCTAGGATAGGAAGCAGAGTCTTAATGCACAAGGAGATAGAATTCCAAAGCAAGAAGATAGAGTCCCAAAGTAAGAGAACTCAAAAGAATTCAAGTAGGAGTCTTTATTTCTATTGTAATTATAATTTAAATCGATGTTTTTTATTACATGAAGGAAGAGACTCCTAATGCACGAGACTTCTAGGATAGGAAACAGAGTCTTGATGCATAAGGATAGAATTCCAAAGCAAGAAGATAGAGTCCCAATGTCACGCCCCAAGACCCACTACAAGGGCGTGACGGTCATTTCACACCTCAAACCCGAAGGCTTAAAGTATAATCCGACCCAAACAATCATATTGTAACTGGATGTTACCAATTACCAAAATACCTGTTCAGAGTAGCAGAACAAAATCTAAAATCCTCAAATTCAATTTCCAAATAACTTCCAAATATCAAATGATCCAAATGAACATAACTAACAGTTAAAACAAAATCCAACATAAAATCCTAAGTCAAATTCGAATGATGACTATTCCTCAGCCTAGCCATCACTCCTCACCCGAACTAAGAGTACCTGAAAAAAATTTCAACAATTGGGAATGAGCTCACAGCCCAATAAGGAATATTAATGCAGTTCATGGATCAAATATTTTCATTTCAAATAGGAGAATATCATTTTTTTTTTCATCAAATATCAGAGTTTCAAAAATACCAATATACTCAAAATTCAACCAACCAATTTCATATCAAATTCAAACACTTTCACATAAGATTCAATCAAATCCATTCAATTTTTCATTATTCTGGTTATCAAATATCAAATGCCCAGTTAGGTGGGACTTTTCAAATGGGTGGCTAGCCTCAAATTGTTCCTGGTGGAAGGAACCAAACACTACTAGTACTAGTAACCTCTAACCAAACCCCTAGAGGCTGGGGTCCAAATCAATTACATTCCCACCATGAAATGTAAAGGTCAACTATTATATCCCGTTGACAGGGCCGAATAGTCAACTATTATATCCCGTTGACAAGGGCCAAATAAACCAGAGTGATGTTTTTGTTCAAGTATTCAAATTTACACAACATAATATCTCCATATTTTGTGTCATAAATAAAACAAAATATTCCAACATAATATTTAGTGCAAAACAGTTTGATCCATGCATGGTAACAAAATATCATTTTCTTTTTCACAATTTAAAATAACATATAAAATAATTTAATTTTATAAATATTGCATTAACTTCCCTTACCTCAAAATATGCAAAGACCTTGAAGGAAAAATAACCCTGAAAAGTCTACTCCTCACCTAACACAATAAAAAGACCACTATTACTATTTAACTCAAAATATAAATCTGATAATCCTAAAAATTTCTAAATGTTAAGATTAATATTTTTGATTAACAAGGTAATAATTTAATTACTCTATTCCTTATTTAATTAAAATTAATAAATTCTCAATTTGTTTCTTAATAACACATTACTAATTTAATTAAATTACAATTTTATTTCATTATAAAATTCTATATATAAAATATATATATATATTTTGCTAAATCTCTCATTCTATTTATTACGAAAAGACCACTATTACTATTATCTTATTTATTAATCTAAAACTAAATATTATTATTACTTTTTTTTTTTTTTTTATTATCCAATTGAATAGTTACCCAACCATTACTCATCTCGGGTACACACCAAAAAGCAAGTTTTTTTTTTTTTTTTTTTTTTGCCTAATGATGATTCATTATATATATATAAAAGCCTCCATGGCACTGCCGCACCCCACCTGTGTTTCCTTTTCATTGCCATCATAATCTATTATATATATAAATATATATATAAGGGCTTCCTGGCACACGCACCTTTTGTTTTTTTTTTTTTTTTTTTTTCTTTTGTTTTGTTCCATGCTTCCAGTAGCACAGTACACGTATGCCATTTTTTTTTTTTTAAATTAACCCTAACCTAAAATCGAAACCTTCCAAGAATTTTTTTTTTTTTTTTTCCATCTAATAAAATTTAAGATCTCCCAAAATCAAAATCTTAAATTTTCACTATTTGATATTAAAACGAATTTAAAAAAAAATAATCTAACTCTAATCTAGATTTGGGGTTTTCCAAAATAATATATCTAATGTGCTTGAAATTAACTAATAAATCTAAAATAATAATCTAGGGGTTAGAAACTTACCTATAGAGATCTGTTCTTCAACCCTGAAATCCGACTCCAACCTACGTTCTCTGGAATTCTGCGAACAGGAACTCTATTCAGAAAAGAACGGAAAGAATAAAATTTCTAATTTATACCTAGGGTATTTATTCGTAAAATTACCCTTTTACCCCTCTTCCTTTTTATTAAATTAATTAATTAACTAAATTAATTATTATTAGTAATTTCCTAAATTACCCTTAAAAGAAAATGTTGGGCGTTACACCCAAAGCAAAAGAACTCAAGAGAATTCAAATAGGAGTCTTTATTTCCATTGTAATTATAATTGAAATCAATATTTTTTTATTACCTGAAGGAAGAGACTCCTAATGCACGAGACTCCTAAAATGGGAAGGACTCCTAATGCACGAGACTTCTAGGATAGGAAGCAGAGTCTTGATGCACAAAGAGATAGAATTTCAAAACAAGAAGATAGAGTCTCAAAGCAAGAGAACTCAAGAGAATTCAAGTAGGAGTCTTTATTTTCATTGTAATTATAATTGTAGTACTCAGATTCCTAGGGGAATGGTTGATGTCATGGCCTATGAAAAACCGTCCTAGCTGAACTAGGATGAGGAGTTCTAGTCTAACAAGGAGTGGGTGATAGCCACTGGGATGGAAGAACCTCCTTAAATACTAGTACATTCACACAAAGAGGACTAGACACAAAAAAATTTGGTGCTAGATTTTGTGTGTGACAATTGGTTCATGTTTACTAATATTTCAAACCTCGATCCTAGGGTCTTATGTTTGCCTATTAGATCTCTCCTTATCTACATCTTCTTCATTAGTTTACTCAAGAAAAATTAATGGTATAATCATGTATTAGAAATCTTTAGAGCTTGTTTGGTTCTTGGAATGAAGTAATGGGAAATGGGTCATCCATTTTTGGTATAGAAAAATTGAAATCAAATTTTCTCTTTATAGTATTTAACAACTAGATTACTCAATTTTAATTTTAATTTTAGAGGGGGTGATTTTGGGAAGCACTTTTAATTTAAAAAGTGTTTTTAAAATAAATAAATAAATAAATGTTGGGAAAATCTTTTAAAAAATACTTTTGAAATTCTAAAAAATCATTTGTAAAATTAAAAAATCAATGTTTTTTAGAGAAACACTTGATGTGTGATTCTCCAAAAAATACTTTCAAAGGAAAATAATTAGCATCACTCAATTTTAAAAATTTATTAAATATCTAATTAATTTATCTTTGTATCCATTAATTGAAATTAAGTTATTTAATTATGAAAAATCAACTTTAATTAATTTATGTTTTAAAAAATAATTTATATTAATTTTTAGAAGATTTGGATATTATTCTCTCATGTGAGTTTAATAATTTTCAATTTTATTTATATTAAATAAGAAAAACAATTTAAAATATCAATTTTGATATTTTTAAAATACAATTCTTAACCATAAAATTCAATATTATTACAACTCTACTCTTTCTGTTATTAAACACAAAATATTCCACGATATCCACACATATTAAAATATTTATATTTTAAATCAAATTATAAAAAGTTTAATAAAATTTTGTAAATCAAGACATAAATATATCATCAAGGAAAACAATTTTATCATACTTGGTTTTATTATTAAAAATATAAAACAAAATTAAATATAATTAAAATTAATAAAAAAAAATCATATATTTTTAAATTATTTAAATTAAATGAATTTAAAATAGGATACAAATATAATTTATTGATTTTAAATCTATTTTTATTTTTATTCATTTTTTTCTTTTAATTTACCTAAAATTCCTATAAAAATTCTCTTTAAAGAACTATTTTAGCAAATATTTTATATAATCCAATTTTATTTCTTTTTCCATTTTTTTATTCTTATTTTCTTTCCTAGACAATTTGAGATTCCTTTTTTCTTTTTTAAACTTTTTATTGTACACCCATGTTTCATCCCTGCGTCTTACATCATTCCCCATTCTCCATTCCACAGGGTCTTCAATTTGAAATGGATAAATAAATAAATAAATAAATAATATATAAAATCCCCAAGGATACAAGCCAAAAGTGGATAAATGGGTGATGACCCACCACCACTAAAAACAATGAATAAAATTATTGATATGATAATGGCCTCTTTTGTCAAACATAACATGGGTGGGGCCATTAATACACCATATTATATACTATACTATTCTTACCCATTTATTACATTTTGGAGTACCCATGCCTAGATTTCAACATCATCCTTATATTTCACCCATTGTATATATATATATATCATAGTTTTATATCATCAAGTTTAACAATTTAATTTCTTCTTTTGTGTGTGTAGTGAGATGGGTGTCTTTTGTTTGGGGCTAAGGCTAAAAGGCAACACTACAACCCATAGGAAAAGACAAAAATAGATTCCATGAGAGCTGGTCATGGTAAAATTTCATATAGCAATGATTTCATGAGAAAACCCAATTGCATTTTTCAACATCTCCCACTTCTCTGCATTGAATTTCAAAATTAGGGAGAAAAAAAAAATTCTAGGAAAAATTATGAAAATTTTGAATTTTTATGAATTTTTTTATTTTCAGTCTTTTATCATAAAAATATCGATCCTATTTGTACAAAGAAACAAGTAAATTTTAGTAGAAAATAGAATTAGATGACCTTTTGAGATTCAAAACTACAATAGTTATTAAGTTAAAACAAATTACATATTGGGAAAAATATAAAGAGGGTGGCATCCAAAGATTGAGAGCTTGGGGTAGCATATAATGTCAAAAAAATAAGAAAAGTGAAAGGCATGCTGCCTTTCACTTTCAAGAGGGGTGGTCCATTAGATTGATAAAGCTCTTAAATCCAAAAGAATGGATTAATCAAATTTGAATAAGTGATTGAAGAAGAAGAAGAAAAAGAAAAAGAAAAAGCTAAGATGGAAAGGGATTCTCAATAGTCAATAGTAATAGTGCCTAGAAAACACCACCCATTGACCTTCTCCTTGATGGACACTTGCCCTTGCTAAGGACATTTTGCCAACCCAAGTGGAATGGTCATTCTACAGTGGGATGTCCTCAAATTGGAGGGTGTCTAGCCCTCATTATGGTCCACCAAAATGTACATTCGTACTATCTATTTATTTATTTTTGGTGGGTGGATGAGAGGTGCACATCTTGTGAAAAGTATAAATTTTGGAAAGGAAGGACATGATGAAATGGAAGTGACATGTCCATATACAATGATTTGATATTAAAAAATGACAAAGTTTGGACCCAATTTGGCTTTTAGTTTAAGCCTTAAGGTAGAGGGCACTCATTTTGGGCTGCAAAGGAGAGCTTGTAGGCTCAAGCCTCCTCATTTTCTCCATAGTACCCTTTTTAGTATTGGAAAATATCAAATTCCTTAAGCCATCAATTTGACCGAAAGGGTAAGCACCACTTTGGGTAAAAACCCTAATACCATACTTTAGAAGGAGGCTTTGACTCAATAAATATATTGCTAAGCTACCAATTTGATCAATATACTAAAAGTCTAAAACAGTCTATGAATCATGCCTTGATCCACAAACTCAAACGGACAAACGTTATTAACAGTGAGCCAAATTTAACATGGATAAAAACCTAATATAATGTAATTTCAAATTCAGTAATTCCTACTTTTTCTCATGACCCAAACAGACCCATCAACATATACACTGACCCATGAAAGGGTAGCCCTGGAAAAAGGGAGTAGCCAAGTGGGTGAAGCAAGCTAAGTGGCTGAGACACCCAGATCAGCTTGGCCACCGACACTCCTATGGACCCCAAAAGAGAGAGAGTGTGTTGAGTTATGAGAGGAGCGCCCCTCCATTCTTCCAACAATAAAAAAATCTCCATATCCATGGACTTTTATAAACTGCATTAATGGCAGGCCCTCGCTCTTCATGCCTAGAGATCCCCAAGTGTTTGATACCATCATCATCTGCGTATACATTTGGGCCATTGACTATTGACAAAACCCCACGAATCTAGGCCGTACACGTACTATAAAAATTGCCACTTGTATGGAATCCTGTAGTTTACATTGATGATGATGATTCCAACAAGATTATAATCTGTGTTGTATATCGCTTTCTTTGACCCACAATCAGTTGCTTGACAAACAATACAATGTTGGTAAAGCTGAGCTGGGTCCGAATTTGAATGCCGTGATGGCACAGGCCATGCTTCCCATGGAGTACTTAGGGGCATGTTTTAACTTAAGTAGGAAGCATTATTTGTATCAAACAATGAATTCATTTCTTTTCTACCCACTCTTTTAATAATGTTATAGTCGCAAGCAAGCCGAAGCTTTTGACTTTTCAAAAACCAGTTCTAATGACAAGTTAAGCTCATTTCAGGAGTGTACATTCAAATTACATGGAAAAGAAAACCTGTGAGAATTTTCACAAATCTTTCATCCAAAAAGTTGGGGTTTCTTGTATTTGAAGTTTGCAGTAAAGAGATAAGTCTCATAATGAGGCATGCTCCATGGGTATGATTTCAGTCCAGTGGAAGCAATACACACAGGAGAAACGGTTTTGGGAAAGGAAGTCCCAAGCATTCAATACAAAACCTCTTTAGCAAAATGGTTTTAACATTCTCATTTGACATAATAGTCACTCATAGTTCTCAGTTTTCCTCTCTCCTCACTGTGTTTAGGGACTGGGCAATTTCAATATGGGCCCGAGGATCTGTGGGAAACATTCCAATTTGCCATTGATCAAGATAGTCCCACAACCTTGCATTTCTCATGGACCAGCTGGGTTTGTTCCCTTCAACTGAATGTACTTCTGACTATCTCTGGATCTGTCTGCATCTCACGTCTGCAACAAGATGGCGGATATGGGGAGCATACCACTTGACTCTTTCCACATGTTCCACCGAAACTTCCCAATCATAACCTGACCATCAATGGTATGATATTAGACTAGTGAGATGCCACATGTTCTGAGCTTTGGATGAAGAAACTAGGAGGTATAGGTTGAAGAAATGATACCTTCAGATCTGGCAAGGTCGCATATTGATTTTGAAACGTGTTCACTCCAAGAACCCTCCTCTGAGTCTTTCACATTTCCATGCACATGTAACATCCCACCTTCAGTCCTGTATTATTAGCATTAACATAAAAATGTTGAGAGAACTGAAGTTGGGGACAGATACAAGAACAAATCCTGGATCTAAGTCAACGAACAAGAATGTAATTTACGGTTCAAGTGTGGACTAGTATGCACAAATAGAAAGGCCTCTCAGACTTGGGTGCAGTCTACATCCTTTGAAACTAAGCTTCACATAATCAACCAAGACCCAATTAGGGTCACATCACTATCAGGAAAATCATCCATTACAGCCAGATAAGGTGGGATTTGATAATAATATTTAAATCTAAATGTATTTTTGCTGGCTTCATTCATCAGGCAAGTTTTAGCTTAAAATGTTAACACTTAAGTATTTGGTGAGGCTGGATGCATGAAGACTTTGGAGCAACCAGCAAGTGAAAAACCAAGTTTCATTCAAGTTAGTAAGGGGCCATGAAGGCATTGCAGCAAATTGTTTCCGCTAAAAAGAAGCATTAGGTTCAATTTCACAATATTCATCTAAAGCTCACATCTTGAAGATTGGTGCACAATGGAGAAAAAATTATTCAAAAGTTTGAATTTATGGATAGCACAACTTAGTGCCACATAAATGGCCATTTTCAGCCAATCACACAGAAATAGTTTTAGTCTTAGCCATCAGGTTGCTACAAATGTGGAAAATTTGTGGAAGTTTAAGACATTATAAACCTTACTTCAACATAATATTTAAGAAAATAACCATCAAGAACAATCATGGATCTGAAAGAACACCTTAATGCCCTTACAGCAGTGGCCCAGCTACCCTCACTTGATGGAAGAAGACCAAGACAAACTCGATCAGCAACCCCCTGTAAGAAGATAACATCATATCTTTCTCTTGCAATTAAACCACATGCTCTCATCATGGAATGTTATTATTGCATGAGAATAGAAAGTCAGTTGACACATGATAGGAAGGTCATTTCATCTACTTTATTTAAATATATCAGCTGACTGTTTCAAATGCTGTTGCCAATCATCACAAGCAATTGGCACAAAATGAATCAACTAATTTGATAGCTTCAATCTTCTAGGTTAAGTATGAACTCTGGTGTTTATAGAATTGGTCCCCATTATAACCAGGTCATATCACATATTGCATATCTTACATAGAACCTATCCATTTTTGAGCTCTAACCCTTACCAGATGCATTGTGTACAAGAATCCCTTCCCCGTATGCTGTCACTACATACCTTAAACTAGATTATTTTATAACATAGGTGATTGGTTTCCTATCCACATCAATGAAGAGAAGATATCAGCCTACTTGAAAGAGCCTAACAGGAATTACATTGTGCCAAATCCAATTCCTAGAGCACAATAAAACTGTGGGTGCAACTTGGGATTAACATATAATAAACTAAAATTAGCAACAAAGAACAAAGCGAAGGTGGAAGCATACTTTAGGTGCTGTAAGTCGGTTATCTCCTTCAAGAATAATACATCGATCAGCCACAGAATTGGCAAGAAGATTATGTTGTAGCGCCTCAACAGCATGGGGATTCCACTCACAAGCATAGACCAGTTTTGCCTTGGCACTGGTCAAACAACAGTATCAATAAAAATCATTCCAGTAAAGGAAAGGCAAAAGTGAGCAATCGAGTAGACCATAAGAGTTAAATCACCAACCAAAGGCATTGTTACAAAAGCAGGAGGTTCAGGAATGCAACCCCATTCCTTGGGCCAGCCTTGAAGATGTGCCAGGCAACAATCCCATCCATCCAACACACATAATAACCTTCCTATATTAACATTTTTTCAGGGAAGCTTGCAATTGTTCTTCCAAAAAGAAAAAAAGAAAGATTCTTAAGATAATCAACTTTCGAAATATTACTTATTTAATTTATAAATAATGGGTCCCAATTCCACCACTATGTAATATTTGGAATTTATTCTTTCCCTATTTCCAATAACGGAAAGTAATTTGTAAACTGTGCTACTGTTCTACCAAACAAGCAGTTAGATCACAATATACCTGACGAGGAAAGGCAACACAAAGTACCCAATTCCAGCAAACAAGTCCACAATAACCTCATCTCTACAATTCAGACGTCCCATTCGAAGCTTCTCAGAAAGATTGCCCCAGGAGAACATGCACTTGGTAGCATCAAAAGAATAGAGAATTCCATTTTCACAATGATCAACCCAACCATTATCTCCCACAAGAATCTCCAAAGTACTGTCCCTTGTCCCAGATGGTGCAACTCGACCCTAGAGAATAACAGCCAATTTTATCTTGTTAACATACCAGAGAACCAGCATTACAGAAGAATCATAAGAGCAAAAACTTGTGATGAGTGAAATTCATTGGAAATATTCTACGACTTAATTTGCCAAAATAATATGGCATATGGTTCTCTAACATGTAGTTTTTTATAATAGGATACTAATCAAATATGACCTTAATTTAAGTCAATGGACAATGGGATGATCAAGAAGCATCTAAGTTAACATACTAACATGGTGATGGCAATATATGCTAATTTAGGAAACCAACAAATGGAGAAAAATCTGAATTTGCAGGCTGATTCATCAGATATCAACAATTGTTTGTGACCATCACAGATTATTACTCTCTATCTACTAGGCAGATTAATTCCAGAATAACAGCCGCATATTGCTTGTCTGCACAAAAAAAAAAAAAAAAAAATTGAGAGGCTCTTGTCTGCCTGGACAATAGGACACTAACTTTAAATGTGGCAAGGACAGTTCTTGCAGGTTTCTGCCCTCATAAATATAACTTTGTCTATGCAAGATATTCTTTCCCTCATTATCCAACACATGAATTTAAAAAGATGATTAAAACTCCATATCAAACAACTTTATAGTCAGGAGAAATAAGAATTAGCTAGCGATTTACTTGAAATAACCTCCAAGATACTGCAGACAAATTTCCCAGAGGAATAAACATCCACAACAATGCCCATTGTTGAAAGGAAATATATAAGTTGTTTTGAAATGACATCTGGGACTGCATGTGTTTAACCTAATAGAGTAGTCTAATTTGGGTTATCGTTAACTTGGTATTACAACATTCCAGCATATACTGTTATAAATAGTCCATTTCAACGTAAACCTATAGCCTCAATGTGCTATATTAAAGAAAAATGTTTGGAAAAATAATGAAGCAAAAAGAAGAGTCAGCAAGGAAAAACAAGGAGTTAGATATAATTCATAAGCATGGCTTACCTGGCGAGCAAGGCGACAAGTATTGAGTGATTTAGCAATGATAGGCCAAAGTTCATCCCCAATTGAGTCCCATATTGGATCCTTGAATGATGTCACTGGAAGCACAACAATATCCCCAAGACGTTCCCATCTGAAGTAGCCAAAAAAATGTTAACTAGGTCATATAATAGCACGTGGACACCACATCGACCAACAGAAGTTCCAAAACCATGCATAGCTCTCATCACCTAAAAAAGCTACTAACTGAAGAACGTCCAATATAAAATGAAACCCAACTTTAGGTGACAGGAAAACACAAAGGAACAAAGTTAAGAAGCACAAACCTTGTGGGCAGCTGCTCTAAAAGTTGTGAAGATAGGCCTCTGTGCTTTATCAAAGAAGCTACAGCTTCACTCATTATTTTCAAGGGAGAGCTGGGAGTTCTTCTTACTTCAACAACCTCATCTGCAAGCTTAGTAGCACCACATTCCTTAAGAAGACGCAAGGCTGTTACAAAAGAGATATCATTCAATAAAACCCCTTCCCCTGTAGATGGTTTATATAAGTGTAGCTCATTTGGCACTTCAAATGCCTCTCCTGAGTCATGGTCCATTTCATTGAAAATGGTACAGAATTTTTCAGTTACAGGGAAACAAATATGCCTTCTATCTTCCCGAGAATGAACTTTCCTCCCAAGATCTAACCAGCCAAACTTCTTCAATATGTCCTTTCCTAGCTTTGCATACTTTCTTTCAAGTTGTAGAACCCAATATACAGCAACCATCTGCTTTTCAACATCAGCTATAGATATTCCAGGTTCAAAATCCATGTCAGGACTTTCAGTTAAGGTTTGTGCAATTCCATTTTGTGCACCATGAAGATCACCATTCTTTTTTTCCTTCACCCCTTCATATTGGTGAATAGCATGTTTTTCTTCCATTTCAGAAGGCACAAGAGTATCATGTAGAGAAACCAACTGAAGCAAGTTAATTTTCATTGGCCCGCTAAATTTTGTTCCAAATGCATAACAAGATGCTCCGCCACCAATCATAATTAGATCATCACCAACAACACTGGCTGTACTCCGAACAAACAAAACCTTGAAAACAGAGTCAAGTATCACATTCCTCCACACGTGGCGCTGCAGATCAAGTAATGCCAGCTCTTGACAATGTTGTCTGACAGGACAACCCCCAATAATGCCGAGATAATTTTTGTAGATAAACATTGAGTGGGAGAACCTTGCATATGGAGTTCTTCCTGATGCCACTTCCTTTTTCCATAGACATGTTTGAACATCAAAACTGTACAGATCCCCAAGAGCTTTGCCATCATTGCACCCTCCAAACATAAATAATTTAGACCCATAGGCAACCAATGAGTGAGAATGGCGAGCACAAGGCCATTCCCCATGGACACGTATCTCATTCCACTGCAAATTGTCCGTGTCAAGGACATGCAAGGATGAAGAGATTGCATCATTGTTAAGTCCACCAAATACATATATCTTTGAACCTAGAACTGCTGCTGCATGCCGATGCCTGTGTAACATAAATAAAGTGTATTGGAATTACAAGAGAATGGACAAAATACGAAGAATTTCAGCTTCTCAAGGACTCTTAAAGGGACACTAGTCATAAAAGAATTCAGTGACAATAAAGGCAGGTGAAAAGATTAGTGGAAAGACAACATATCAAATTGCTTCCAAGTGGATCTTTGAATTCTCATTTGATATCTGCTAGTTGGGAAATGACAGAGAGGTACTCTCAAAAATCAATGCTAATAAGAAACATTGGCGAAAAAAATTGACTCCAACACACATTTGCTGAACAAAAGACCAAAATGGGTGAAACAGCAATTAAAGAATAAATGCACTACACACATCACCTGGGAGGAAAAACACAGCCAGTACATTCTAACTGTTTCCATTCATTTTTAGCTGTATCAAGGACCCATACATTGTCAAGAATGTTCTCAGGATCAGCCCTGCCTCCAATAATAAACATTAAGTCCCCTAACATTGAAGATGTGTGACCCAAGCGTGGAGATGGAGTCCCCTTGGCATTAACTGCCTTTAACGTGCCATGTAATGGGTCAAGCACAAAAGCATCATTTCTTCGTGCATGTCTTCCCATGCCTCCAAAACCTCCAAATACTATGACCTTTTTCTGGCTTGTGGTATCCAATGTACAAGCTGAGTGACCCCAAAGGAAAAGCTTCTCAACAGGTTCATCGATAATCTCCATCTGGACAATAGATAAAGAACAACCAAGAACGCCTACTGACCCTGCCAATGATGATTCAAACACTCAGACTTGCTGTCACATTAAAAGGAAAGATGTCCTGCAGTGAAACAAATATTAGTATGTAACAGTACTACTCAGCCAAACAAGTTTTACATTTTTAGAATATTATAAATATATATATATTTATATATATATATATATATATATATATATATATGATAGGCAAACATAAAAATGCATTAACAGTGCCTAACCATTTTGCAATCATATAAAATTGCCAAAGTTTCAAAGAGAATAAGGAATTTCAATATGTTTGAGGCTTGGTTTAGTAATGTTAACACTCAACACCATTAATCATACATCTTTGCAACTTACATTTATTCATGTCAGTCAACAAGTTTCAAATTATCTTTTTTACCACGTATCTGCAACAAGTGGGAAATTTTTTGTTGTCTATAAAGGGAATCACAAATATTTTTTATTTTCCATTCAAAAAAGTAGTACAAGCATAGTTAAGGGAGATTAGTGCCAGTAACATTTTCCAACAAAATTGGTTGGACCTTTTTGTCTCACTAAAGCCAAACTTAGCATTCATAACTTTAGCCACTGCACCATCTAATTCTTCATCAAGATCAACAGTTCAGAAGCTAGGTTAATTAGCTTACATTTTCTTGCTAGAACCTGCAGGCATGGATGTCAGCCAACTTTCTAACTTAAAAAGTTCTGGCTCCACATTCAGTTATACCTCTTACTCAAAGGAGAAAAGGATGTTACCACTACAATAGCGGCATAACTCTCATCAAGATGTAAAAAGTTGTACCAGGCACTGTTTTTTCTCATGCATAGGTACTATACAATCCAAATATGAGGATTTCCCCCTAAGTCTGTCCTTCATATTGTAAGCAACCAAGAATACTACATCAATGGCAGGTCCTCCCTACGTCAATAAGTTTGCTCAGCCTCTTTTGCTTTGAACTGTACACAACATTTCCTCTGCGCAGAATGAACCTTAAAGCTCTCCATGTGTACCAACACAATCACGATAATAATGACCAAGCTAGGACTATAGCCCAATATGGTGCATTCACAGTTGTGTTCAGCATCACAGGGTCGCCTTGACGGATTCATTTCACATAATAAATAGACACCTTGAGAATCACATTGTTTTAATTACTTCAAGAACGCGTAAATCAAATATATCTTAAGATTCATTTTCAACTACATGGTTCACAGTCTTATATATTCTTTATCATATAAAGCTGGTATTTTTGCAATTACCCGACTCCTTCTCTGCATTTATTCTTTCGGAGTTAGCATCCCCATCACTGCAACCATGCTCATCACCACCCATTGCTCCACCCAGACCAGCCCCTCCATTAAAAGATTCCACGAAACCTTTGCTCTGCAATGCCTGAAGGAACCCCTCAGTTCTCCGCCGATTCGTCTCCATCTTCTCGTTCGCAATCCCGACGAGGTACCGGACATACTCAGGCGACACCAAGACCCTACCCCCACCGCCCAACGGCACCTCCAGCCGTATCGAACACCGAACCGCCACCATCACCCGCTTGCTCACACTCGTAATTCCCGACTCCCTAAACCCACATGAAACCGCAGTGGAGACAAGCAGCTGCGCCGCTGCCACGTCCTTGCATTCCACGGCGACGATGAACGGCTCGAATCTGAAGACCAGATCATCGTGCTGAGATGAGCAGCCAGTTGTGGGGAATAGGAGGGCAAGGACCGAGTTGGGATCGGCCAATTCGTGGGTGATGAAGAGCCAGGAGCCGCCTCTGGCCTTTTTGTGGGCGTTGGTGGCTGCGGGCGAGGGTTGAGAAAGGATGGAGATGCGGCCGGAGCAGGAGCTGGTGGTGAAGTATGAAGGGTGGCGGTTGATGGCGTTGAGGAGCGGCACTATGTGGCGGTCTATTGTGCCTTTCGGCGACTTGTCGGGCTCCGTTGAGCCCATCGACGCCAGTGTCGCCGCTTTCCTCTTCTCAAACTCCATCCTCAGACTTACCCTCTCGGAGGGTTCTGGTTTAGGGTTTTTGAAAAAATAAAAATAAAAAAGAAGGTGCAAAATATTGGAAAAAATCAGAAAATAGTAGGAAAAAGGGTCTCCAACGGGCCGGGCCAGGCCCCAGCCCCGGGGCGGGCCACTGAGCCCGTTGACTGGTCAATGGGCCGGGCCCTTGATATATCTAAGGCCCGTTGGCCCTCAAGCTGGGCGGGCTTGCGGGCCGAGGTAAAAATTAAAACAATTTTCAGTTTCGATCCCCTTCCCTTATGGAACCATAAGGGAGCTAGCCACCAACTGAACTGGTCATCTTTTATGTAACTATTTTGCATTAGTTGTATATATATATTAGAAATGTTGTATGATTTTTGAAAAAAAATCAAAGTGAGTTAGTTGTGACCGTTGAACATGTCACTCATAATTCAATTTCAAATATATGATCGGTCTTGAAATTTAAAAAAAAAAATTTAATTAAATCATAATATTTAAATCCCTATAAATATTAAATACCCTCAATTTTTTTCTATTCTCTCAACTCTTAAACTCTCTCTCATTCCACAATATTTCCGATTATTACATTTTATCTTAAATTATTCAATATTATTGGTGGTGAAAAACAAACATCGGTGGTTCAAAGAGTTCAAATTTGAAGGAATTTCTGCTTCGGTTCTCTAATTTAGTAACATACTTCACCTTTTCTTTTATTTATTTGTTACATTTTAATTTTACATTTATTATTTTTAGCATAATATTTTATCAATAATTATAATTATGGCAAGTGGTTCTTGTTCTTCATCTAATGCATGTGATAGTAAAAAATTTATTTCAAATATATGAATTTTTTTTATATAGAATATAAATAAATTTTGAAAATAATAAAAAAGAAATAAAAGTAAAACGTAAAATTTGTAACAAACTTCTTAGTGGTAGCTCAAATGCAGGTACAAGTTATTTTAAAATGCATCATGAAAATTGTAAAACTAAAAATAATGTAAATATTAGAAATTATATGCAATTAGGTAAAGATGAAAGTGACAATTTAAAAACATTTTCTTACGATGAATCTTATTGTCGTGAAGAAATGATTGGTTATATAATAAAAGCAGAACAACCTTTCAATTTCACTAGTTCGCCATCACCGCCAAGAGATAATGATTAAAATATTTTACTAAATGTATGTCATATTTTTATTTTTATTTTTATGGTTGAAAAGTACAAATGATTGACAAATAAGTAGGTGTCAACGTAGTTGGGATGTATTTATTTTGTAGTAATGTAAACTTTTCCCACATTTTCAAATGTAATGTATACATTCAATGAATAAAATAGTTAATAATGAATATTTTTATTAATGTAACATTTTCTATTTCTTGAATATTTATATATATATATTTTTTTTTAAAGTGGCGGGCCTACGGGTGGGCCTACGGGCGGGTCTACGGGGGCGGGCCGTGGGCCATGGGCTTTTTGGAGACCCTTAGGAAAAATGTAATTTTTTTTAAAAGGAAAGTCAAAATTTTCATTCTTTACAAAATATTTTTTTGATAAGTAAGTCAAATATGTATTAAAACAGAGGCCAATAGCCACACAACATACAGAAGATATACAAGATAGCTATAGCCTTTCTACAAAAATAAAAGAGACCAAGAAGACCTCACCCCCCCCCCCCCCCCCCCTAAGTGGAAGCTATCCACTCTAGAAAGCCTAGAAGGGAGAGGGAGTCATCTCCAATATCCAATCTAGACCAACCCCACAAATTACAAACAAAAAAATTCTTTAGCTTCTGAATATGTAACACACCCCCCTTGAATGCTAATCTATTCCTCTCTTTCCAAACCGTCCAAAAGATACATAACGGAATGGACTTCCAAATCTTTTTCCTTTTTTTTCCCACAAAAGAACCTCTCCAGCTAAATAGGACCTCCTTTACAGTTTCTGGAAAGACCCACTTAACACCTACAAGCCCAAGGACTAACTCCCAAAGGGCTCTAACCACTATACAATGAATAAGAATATGATTTACAGATTCTTCTGCACACCCACACAAAAAACAGCAATTAGGGAATTGTCATCCTCTTCTTTGGAGTTTGTCAAGCGTTAGCACCTTCCCCCACATAGCCTCCCACGCAAAGAAAGCGACTTTGGTAGGAACACTATCCACCCAAATGCATTTTTCCGAAAAAACGGTGTCAATGGGATTGACTAAACAACTGTACGCTTTCTTGACTTTAAATTGACCGTTTTTTCCTCCCTTCCAAGAGACTGAATCTTCCTCCAAAGACGGCCTAAGCCCTCTTAGCTTAAGGAGCAGATCTCCTACCATGCCCACCTCTCAGTCATTAAAATTCCTTAAAAATCTTAGATTCCACCCTCCTTGATCAGAATTCTGATCCCACATCTCCTCCACCGTAGCATTCTTGTTGGCAGCTAAGGCATAGAGGTGCGGGAAAGATTGGGACAGCGCTGTACCCGCACACCACACATCAGTCCAGAATCTGATTTTAGTGTCCTTCCCCACCATAAACTCTAAATTATCCCAGCACCAATCAGATTCCTTCATGATCTCCTTCCACACCCCTACTCCAAACGCCCCATTCGGCTTTTTAGCCCTCCATCCATAATCTTCTTGCCCAAATTTTGCCAAAATCACCTGCTTCCAGAGATTCTCTCTATCACAAGCAAACCTCCATATCCATTTACTAAGCAAAGCTTTGTTCAGGATTCCCATCTTCCTCAACCCAAGCCCACCCCTCCCTTTGTCCCCACACACTATCTCCCATTTCACTAAGTGAACTTTCCTCTTCATATTTCCCCCTCCCCATAGGAAGTCTCTTTGCAATTTTTCTAGCCTTCTAACAACGATCTTAGGCATCCGGAAAAGAGACATTTGATAAATGGGTATGCTGGCCAAGGTGCTTTTAACAAGAGTGATTCTACCACCTTTGGAGAGAAATTGCCTTTTCCAAAGCGCAAGTCTTCTCCTCATTCTTTCTTCCACCCCATCACACACCGAAGAGGCCTTGTTAGGAGCCCCTAAAGGTAGTCCCAAATACTAAGACGGCAAAGATCCCACCCGACACCCTAACTCCACTGTCAACTCCTCAATATCATCCACCTCACCCACCGGGATGATTTCACTTTTGCCCAAATTAATCTTTAGCCCCGAAGCAGCTTCAAACCAGAAGAGGATCCAACTTAAATGACTAAGCTGCTCTTTATTAGCCTCACAGAAAATAATTGTATCATCAGCAAAAAATAAATGAGAGATGTTCAAAGCATTCCTTCCGCCCTCCCGAATACTATACCCTGATAGGAATCCCCCTTCAACAGCTCTCCTGATAAGGATACCCAACACTTCCATTCCCATGACAAAGAGGTAAGGAGATAGAGGGTCTCCTTGGCGAAGCCCCTTAGTACTCGGGAAAAAACCAGCAGGAACCCCATTCACTAGGACAGAAAATTTTGCTGAAGATATGCACCTCCACATCCAACCCAACCATTTTGTCCCAAAGCCCATTTTTTGGAGAACCTTCATTAAGAACTGCCAATTCAAGCTATCATAAGCTTTCTCAATGTCCAATTTGCAAATTACCCCCTTCTCCCTTCTTTTTTGCCATGAGTCTATCACCTCATTTGCAATTAGGGAGGCATCAAGAATCTGTCTGCCCATCACAAAAGCATTTTGAGCCGGGGAAACCACTTTCCCAATCACTTTTTTCAGCCTATTAGCAAGGACCTTAGCCAGTAATTTATACAACCCCCCCAAGAGACTAATAGGTCTAAAGTCCTCAATATCTTCAGCCCCACCTTTCTTAGGGATCAGGACCAAGAATGTATTATTTAGGCTCTTGAGAAAAGTGTTTTGCTCATGGAACTCCTTAAACATTGCCAATATCTCCTCTTTAACAAATCCCCAACAACTTTGCCAAAAGGCTACTGTAAAACCATCCGGCCCCGGGGCTTTATCCCCATTCATCTCCATTAATGCTGAATGAACCTCCGCCTCAGAAAAAGGAGACTCCAGATTTTCTGCTTCTTGGTGGCTGATCTGATCTAAATGCAGCCTCCCAATGTCAGCCTGCCAACCCGAATCCTTTGAAAGCATCTGCTGGTAGGCATTTGCCACTCCTTCCCTCACTTCCTGCTCCTCCGAAAGACACACCCCATCAATCTTAATTCTGTCCAGATAATTATTTCTGTGATTTGCATTTGCCATACGGTGGAAATAGCCCGTGTTTTTGTCCCCTTCCCTTAGCCAGATCTCCCTTAATAATTGTCTCCAATGAGTTTCTTCCAAAAGCACCCATTTTTTATAATTTTCCTTGGCCTCCTTTTTTAATTCTGTTTCCTCCACTGACAGAATTCTTTCACTTTCCACAAGGTCCCAGAATTCCACTTGTTGCAAAGCTGCCGCTTTATTACACCCCAGATTCCCGAACACCTCCTTATTCCAAACTTTTAATTTCTGTTTAATTTCTTTCATCTTAGTAGCCAATCTAAAACTAGCACTGTCTCTCACCTCAATCTCCCACCACCATCTTCGAATCAACTCTTGGAAGCCCTCAACCTTAAGCCACATGTTCTCAAATCTAAAGGGAGAGGGACCTCTTCTCCGCCCACCACCCTCTAGTAAAATAGGGAAGTGGTCAGATACAGGCCGAGGCAGTCTACTCTGAAGAACGCTACTGAACTGATCTATCCAGCTAGAATTCACCAAAAACCTATCCAATCTGGCCCAAGACTGATTGTTAGGACCCCCACTCCAAGTAAATACTCCCCCTTGTAGAGGGATATCCATCAGCCCTAATTCATCAATAATCTGAGCAAATCTCCTCATAACTGAAGTTATTTTCCCTTGCCTGCTCCTTTCTCTTTGGAACAGGGTGATGTTAAAATCACCCCCTACACACCACGGGTCTTCCCAAAGGCCTCTGATCGCCCCAATCTCTTCCCACAAACACTCATTTTCCTCTTTAGTGAAAGGTCCATAAACACCGGTAAATACCCATACAATTCCATTTTCTACATTTTTGAATCTGCAAGATAAAGAGAATTGACCCTCCTCCCAATCCAAAATCTCCAATGACCTTTTATCCCAGCATATCAGAATTCCTCCCGCAGCCCCGCTCGCGTCCAGGGCCCTCCAATCTAAGAATCTCCCCGAGCTTAAGCTTCTTACCACACCCTCCGACATTGATTGAATCTTTGTTTCCTGGATACACATTAAATCCACCCTCTGATTCCTTATAAAGGTCTTAATGATTTTCCTCTTCTCTTTATTATTCGCTCCCCTCACATTCTAGCTCAACAATTTAAGCTTCATTAAACCACTGTAATTTGGCACCCTTTACCCTGTTGGGGGTTTTTCTGCTTCCTTCCCTTCTCATAATTCACTGAGCACTCCAACCTCTTTAATTCCCTTTCAAACTTTGACTTTTCTAGCAACACCTTACCATGTATTCTCTCCCTTCTCTTTCTGATTTTAATAAAAAAATCCAAGATTTCCTTTTCTAAGCCCTTAGTCAAAAATCCCAAGAAGTGACTGAATTTTGACAGGCTGCTTTCCTCCCATCTATCCTCCTTCTCTCCCCTAAAATCTTGAAGATCGTTCAAACCTGAACCCCATTCCTCACCCCTAGACTTATCGCTGCCACCATTAATCTCTACCAAATCCCAACAGCCGTTTACGTTCTCCTCTGGTCCTTCTCCAAATAAGACACACAAGGGAACCTCAAACTGAGTCTCCACCCCAACTTTCCTTGAACGATCGTAATGCTCCCCCTCCGGAGCCCGATAAAAAATAAAGGGAATAAGATGAGAAGACCCAGAACCTCTTTCACCCCTCAACAATGGGACAGATCCGTACCTCAGAGCTTCCTCAACTAGCGTCGAGTCTGTCGCCGAGTGCACGATTTTCATCTTTCTCTTCCTCAAGTCCTCTGTCTCCCAGTATTTGAGGATTTCTTCCTCTGTGTTGCTCTCTCTATTGGAAACTGGAGGCTTCATCTGATGGCCTTTGTTAGTGTCTTGGAGCAGTGGCTTGCTTGGGCTGTCATCCAGATCCTTACCCCCGTCGCATGATGGGCTTTCCTCCTCAGCAATCCACCATTTTTTCGACGGCCCAACCTCAGACCCAGTTGTTTCTCCCATAACTTCTTTTAACTTTAAGTTTAGGCCCACTGTTGCCCTTTGAGCATAAAGCCCACCCCCCCTCTTTTTTCCTTCTGAGCCCAAATCTAGGCCTAACGAATGAGGCCCAATCTCCACAGATTCCGTGGTTGGACGGGCCCCCGATCCACCTTGAACCCGTTTGTTAAGCTCCCGGCCCAACCCTCCCTCCTGTACCCCCATCCTTTCTTCTGGCAGTAGCAGCGCCTCGAGCCGTGTGTTTTCCACCTCCTTCTCCACTCGCGTGTCAGCGCGTGAAACACCATCACCCCTAACCTCTCCTCTTGTTCTCACTTTCGCTTCTCGCCTGTTTTCCTGAGCCTTTCTCAGAGCCGGTTTCAGCTCTCACCAGAGGACAAGAGAGTACACCTTCTCCTCAACTGCAATCTCTAACACACTTGGCAAGTCTTCCCCATCTGTTCTGATCAAGATCCGAGCCCATTGAAGCTCCTGTAGCTTTTCCGTCCGAGGGTCTATTGCTATAAATCCGCCACATTCCTCCCCCACTCTTCTCAAAATGGTCGTGTTCCATAGCGATAATGGTAACCCTACAATCCTGACCCAAACTTCATTTGTAATCTCCCCCTCTTCCGCACAACCATTCCTAGGGTTCCATCTCTCTAATCCCAAATGAATCCCACCAAACGATCTTTTCCCAGAGGACATTACCCAACTTGCTTCACCCAAAAGCTCGAACTCCAGCAACACCCTGTTCTTTTCCAGCCTTGCCAGCCCCAGGTTGCCTTTCAGACCCCAAACTTTTGCCAGTGTTCGCCCCAATGTTTCCAGATCCTCTCCAC
Source organism: Vitis riparia (assembly GCF_004353265.1). Taxonomy (NCBI): domain Eukaryota; kingdom Viridiplantae; phylum Streptophyta; class Magnoliopsida; order Vitales; family Vitaceae; genus Vitis; species Vitis riparia. Next base: position 22,658,547 of record NC_048440.1, read on the forward strand.
CTGCTGAGCTAGGGTCCCAGCTCCCAATAATACAGTGATCCAATTTTCGTAAATTGTTTTGGATTTCCTCCTCTCTTACCTCCATTCTCACTAGATTTCTATCTCTATTCTTCTGTCTCTTCACCACTTCCGCGTATGATATTTCCAAACCAAGTTTCCCCCCACCCCACTCTGACTGCTTATGCTCCTTTCTCCCACTGGAACCTCCCATTTGTTGTAATTTCTTCGCCATGGTCACCCATCCCCCCTTTTCTCCCCTACCTTTCGGGATAATAATACTATGCCGCTTCTTCTCCAGATCTACCACTCCCAGTCTGAGAAAAATCCCCGCTTTGTTCTCGCCATGCGCCAGGGAGTAGGATCTCCCATTTTCTTTCCAGTCCCTTTCCCATTTGCCTCCTTTCCCATCCCTAATACAATGATCTAGACTCTCCAGAAGAAACCCTAGACTCGCCGATCCCAGTCTAACCCAAGAAGAGATCCCTTTCTTTGTCTCCCAGATCGTGACTTGGATTTTTCCCCTTTTCTCTTCTAAAACGATCTCGAAGGTCTTGGATTCCACGACAAAACTGTTCCTCTCCCTTTTCCTTCGCTTCGTCGCACTCTCGTCTCCCTCATCACATTCGCTCTCTCGCTCTCTCTCTCGCTCGCTCTCTCTCATTCTTTTTGTTTTGAAGACTTCTAACACAATTCAAATGTTTGTCAACACTAAAGGCATAAAGCACATAGAATCCACTTCCCCATTCTTTACAAAATATTAGAAAACGGAAAATAAAGGACATGAAATGAGGTTTAAATTTTTTTATTTAAATAGATTTTCGGCACAAAAAATTCATCTACTTATTTTATTATATATATATAACTAAAAATGTTTAATTTATTTTAACCCATTCTCAGTCATGTATCTAACCATTTCGTGGAACATAATGTCAAAGAGCTAAACAAACCCTCACATTGAGATTAGAGATCGAATACCATTTCCGCTCTAAGTCTAAGGGTTCTCATAACTTTAAAAGGCGTTCAAACAAATTCATACTTATATATAATGTCAGAAACTTTCTTCTTTCTCCGATGATGGGACATCACAAAAATAATTCTTTTTATTATTTGTATTTTTTTCTAAAATTTTTTATAAAGAAGGTTAATATATTTTTTATTGAAAATTAAATTTTAAAAATATTTTTTATTTTCATTGATATAATATAATATCTAGAGTGTGTTTTATAGTGATTTTAAAAAATGTTTATAACATTTAAAACAATTGAATGATAAAAATTTTAAATATTAAAAATATTAGAAACACTTTATAAAATCACTGTCAAATGAACTCTTAATTATCCTAGATAAATTACATAATTTAAAATAAACAAAATTTAAATAATACTTGTGAGCTAGATAATGATTTGAAGTATTTAGTAAATAAATATTTGGAACCCGAAATAATATCATGAGATTGATTTGTTAGAAACAAAAATTTCAAAGTTAGGATTTAAGTCGAAAACTATGATTTGACATAGAATTTGGCGCATGAAGAGGCTTAGGAGCTTATGAAATTTTCTTCATTTGGTCTAAAATGTTAGATGTATGAGATCATTAATGGGTGGAGGGTTGGATTGATATAGAGTGGGATTAAGATTGACAACAATTTTTTGTAGAAAATAAAGAAAGATAAGATTAAGTCTTTTTGGAATTGTTTTTTACTTCAATAATTTAAAAGAATATAAAAGGGTTGGTGTCTTTGTTCTATTGATCTAACTTTGATAACAACATCATCTTTCCTACCCTACTTTTGAAATTTCATTTTTCTAACATTTGATTGAAATTTGACATCTTGCATTTGATGTTCACGTAAGGTGACTAATCACTAAAAAGTATTAAGATTTGGGAATCACTGTCATGACTGCAAATACTTCCCCATTTCAACAACCAGCAACCAACAACCAACAACGTCACTACATGTTACATGAATTTACACTTGTTTGAAGATAAAGCCAATGAAGTTCTATTCGGTCTTCACAGCCTCTTCCTCTCAATCGTGTTGTTTAGTCGACGATGAGACAGACTTGGAAGTCCAATACTTCTTGATCTCTTCTGCAGATCTTCCCGGGATCCTTCCCGCAATCAAATTCCATCTGGTGCATATGTATGACAAAGATCAGACAGACCCACAGATTTTTTATTTTTTCTTTAGTGCTTATCAGGAATTAAACAAAGCCTTAGTAAGGCAGCAACAAAGAACAAACCTGTCTCCCACCAATCTAAACATTCTAGCTATGAGTGTCTCCTCATCTTCAGAGAACTCCACCTTGGAATCCTTTGCTGTTTCCTCTGAACCAGAACAAACCCAGATCAGTGAACAAGATGAAGACAGAGAAGGGTGTTGTGTGGGTACCTTTGGTGTCCTCACTAGTGGTGACATTTGAGGAGGTTTTTGAGTCTTCTTCCATGGCCTGAAAAGAACCCATTTGGAGAAGGGTCTAGAGCCCAGGTGGGTAGTATTAATAGGAGAATGGGAAGAGAGATCAGCTTGGACTGGTGGTTTGGGGGGTTTGATGGGTTGTTGGAGAGTGAATTGTTTGTTGGTTTGGCGTTATATGTTTATATATATAATGAACAAACAAACCCATTTGTTTATTTATGCTGTCTTGGTCCTTTTTCATCTTTTTGTATGTAGCTATGTCTTGGCTTTATCCTCACACTGTTCTTAGTCCAACATAGATTAAGGCAAGCTTTTATTACGATTGATTCCTTGCGATAACTTATCCATGCTCGTCAGCGGTCGGGTTCTTTGAATAAGAAGTTTAAAAAAATTTCACCATCTTTGACTTGTTCTATACGAAGATATTTCACACGTATATATAAAAATTTTAAAATATTATAAATATTAAAAACGCTTCTTAAAATCAAAATCAAATGAGTTCTTAAAATATTTTGAAAAAAGAGTTTTATTAACTCTTTATAATACATAAAGACTTATTTTATTCCTTAACCATGGACACTTGACTCATGATTAAGAATATAAGAACCAAGTGTTGTAGCATGATAAGGTTAGGTTTGCTTCAAAATCATTTCCTAAATAGGGATAGTTTGGCCATAGGCCTAAAAAAGCTAATTGAGCAAGTTGCACAATTTTAGCATTTCAGACACTTGATGTAAAGTGATGGAAAAAGGAGATCGGTAAGGATTAATTAGGTTAAATAATTCTCGACTAAGGGTAGTTGCTAGCATTTGATATAGGTGCATTTAAGGTAAAGTGCATGTATAGGGAATTGTTTTAAATTCTTAATTAATATGATTTATTTTTATAAAAAATATTATATAAAATATTTACTATGATGATATATTATTAGAATATTAGTTTTTTTATAGAATAAATAAATTTATTATGAATATTTAATTGATATTATAAGTTATGAGAAAAAAATGTTATGAGGTCGAGATGAGTTTAGAAGAGATGAATAGAGATTTGAGGAAAAATATGAGATATTTAATTTATTTTAAAAAATAATAATAAATGAACATATATTAATCTAATATTTTGATAATTTAAATAATTATATTTTGTAATTTAAAAAATAAAAAATAGAAACGAAAAAGGGAAAAAGGGGAAAAAGGGGAAGTGGGAGAGATTTCCCTTGCCGTTTGCCTCGTCACTCGTAAGGAGGAGCAGAGAGAAGAAACTCGCGCGTGTCAGGCACAGCCAGGTAACCCTAACCCAAACCTGAGCCCTAATCCCTATTCTTCATTTTTCTTCTTCTTGTTGTCGTTGTCATAGAATGATGGGATTGTGTTATCAGTCAATGTGTAGCTTGTGATCCCAGAAGGCAAATTTCTGAAACAAAATGGAAGGGTTGTTTAGATTGTTGGGTGATTAATATGATACAAAAAGTTGAAGGAGATGATGCAGGTTGGAAACTGATCAAGAAAAAATGGGGTTTGCACGTTGTTTTAAATTTCGTTGAATTTGAATGGCGACGAGGTGGATGGTGAAATTGGCTTGTTTTCCGCTTCCCCATGTTGCGAATGTTGGGTTGGGAGCGCAAATGGGTTTTGGATTGAGTGTGTTTTTTTATTGGGTTGGGCTTTGATTTTGATTTCTAATGCTCGAGGTTTGCTGTTTTGGTTTATTTTATTTGCATTGTTGTCAAAGGAGGAGGTAAAGTTGCTGTAGATATAAAATCTAAGGCTCACATTGATTACCATGTTCAGGTTTATGCTATGAAGAAATTTGATAAATTACAGACTTGTTTTGGGAGTTTACTATATTGTTGATGATGTAAACGAGCGTGGTGTTGATGCTCTTATATGCAATTTCGGATATGTGGATTGTTACTCTTATGTTTTGTTGAGATGGGGATTTTCTGTTTTGGTTGATTTGTGTTTTCTCTTCAGGGTAGGAAGTGGTAATGTGATTATGCTCATGGATGCTTTGTCTCATTCCGGCCTTTAGATTCCTATAAGGTTATTAAGTATTGGCTCATCACTATATATTCTTTGGCTAAGATGTTGGAACGTGCACAGTCAAAGGAAGTTGGTTGCCACAGTCAACACAATGCTGTCCCTGTTATTCCGAAATTGTCTGAATGTGATGAAAGTCCTTTGGAATTGGAGGATGAGGATGAAGATGAGGATGTGGATTTCAATCCCTATTTAAAAGAAAGTCCTTCACTGGAAGCTTCTTCGAGCTTGAGCTCTGAAATTGAAGGTCCAGATACCAATGTTGCTGACAGTGGTGGAAGCACTTTTGTACCTGTAGGTCCTAATTTGTTGTCAAACCTAAACATGGAGGTCCAAGAATGTGCAATTGGAGATTCGGAGCATCAAGAGGAGAGTGTGATGCAAGCTGTAGTATATCCTGCAGGGATTTCTGAAAATAAAGCAGACAAAATTGTTTCAAGTAGACATAAGAAGAGAAAATCTGTTCTGATCTCCCAACCAGAAACTGAAACTATTTGTGAAAAGGAAAATGGTTCATGCAGTGGAACTGATGTTGCTCATGATGCTGCCATAGGAGCATTGAGTGATACAACCCATTCCAGGAAGCCCATTATGGATTTAGATGATGAGGATGCCATCTGCACGCGCACTAGGGCACGCTATTCACTTGCCAGTTTTACTCTTGATGAACTTGAGACTTTTCTTCAAGAAACAGATGATGATGATGATCTTCAAAATGTCGATGATGAAGAAGAATACAAGAAATTTCTTGCGGCTGTTTTATTGGGTGGAGATGGTGACAATCAGAAAATACTAGGAAATGAAAATGCTGAAGATGAAGATGAAGACAATGATGCAGACTTTGAAATAGAAATTGAAGAAGCACTTGAAAGTGACCTTGATGAAAATACAAGGGGTGGGAGCCAAAAAGAGGAGCATAAGGGAACTGTTCGACGACCTGAGACTAGGCAAAATAAACGCCAGAAAGCAAATGCCCATGATAGAAAAATGCTCTTGGGACAGGCCAAAAGGCCATTGCGCCCCCTATTACCTATCTTTCCAAATGTGACAATTGCCCCTTCTTTCCCTTCTTTTGATGGGAAAAATTTAATGGCTGAGACAGCTCCACACCATCTGTCTTCCTCAGCACATGATGGTCTGGTAAATGGATTTACTCCACATCAGATAGGCCAATTGCATTGTCTGATTCACGAACATGTGCAACTTCTTATTCAAGTATTTTCTCTGTGTGCGCTTGAACCTTCTCGTCAGCACATTGCATCTCAAGTCCAGGGATTGCTTTCAGAGATGCTCCATAAACGGGATCAAATATTATCATGGAGACATGTGCCATTTCCCACCTTTTGCTTTCGGCCTCCATACATTCATCCATCAATACTAGATGAACTTCCCAAAAATTGCCCAGCACAATGTACCTTTGAATCATCTCAACCTGATCTGCAGAAAGACTGTTCTTCTGCAAGTAATAATTTGCCATGTTCTGATAACATGTCCCCTTCCAGAGGAAGAAATGAACTTGCTTCTAATGGGCATGTCAATTCCTTTCAAATTAATGAAGCCTCTTTCTGGGTGCCGTATGTATGTGGTCCAGTTCTATCCATTTTGGATGTTGCTCCACTTAGTTTAGTTAGAGGATACATGGATGATATTTCTACAGGTATGTCACATAGTAGTAGTTCATTTGTTCATCAATGATTCTGCAATCATATGCTTGCTCAGAGGTTTGACCTCTGTATGCTTTACAACTGATTTGAAATTATTTTGACAGCTGTGCGAGAGTATCAGCGCCAACATGTGCAAGGTACTTGTGATTCCCGATTTGATAGGGAACCTTTGTTCCCCTTTCCTAGTTTCCAGTCACTTGCTGAAGCTAGTGGCGAAGTTTCGAGAGGAACCATGCCTCATGCTACCAACATGGAGCTAGTTTCTTCATCTAGTCACCAACCACCTAAAAAGACATTGGCTGCTGCACTTGTGGAGAGTACCAAGAAGCAGTCAGTTGCTCTGGTCCATAAGGAAATTGTTAAGTTAGCCCAGAAATTTTTTCCATTGTTCAATTCAGCACTGTTTCCACATAAGCCACCTCCCACACCTGTTGCAAATCGAGTGCTTTTCACCGATTCAGAGGACGAGTGAGTTGCATTCTTTCTTCACTTGCTGATCATTTTGATATTTTTACCAAATGGCTGCTTTGCTGGGTTTTCCTATTGAAACGTCATCTATTAACCTTGAGATTGATGTTATGCTTCTAATTTCCTCAAAAACATCTTATTAGGTTTAAGCAAAGAGCACATTGCATTTGTTTTCTTTTTATTATGTAGTTGATGATGGTGTTAGATGTTAGCCTTTTTTGTTGTATGCATGCTTCTCTTAATTGCTTCTGAGAGTGATGGTTAATGTTAACATCAATTTATAACTTTATAAGGTATATTTGTGATGGTTTACTTGTTTCATTTTGGGTTGTATTGTAGATTACTAGCAATGGGGTTGATGGAATATAATTCAGACTGGAAGGCAATTCAGCAGCGTTTTCTTCCTTGCAAAACTAAGCATCAGGTAATTTCTATTAAAGCATTGGTGTTGCAAATAAAATGTTGCCTGGTTTTTGTTGTTTGACCAGTTGAAATATTAAACAGGGGTTTTCCTCCTTTTCCTATACTTTCAGTTGTTTGTGATAACATATTACTTTTCCTTTCTTTTCACTATGCTGTTAGCTTAGCTCTTCAATTTGTGCTTCTATTACTATTCACCTTCTGATAAATGAATAAAGAATCCAAATGTTTTGACAAAGAATGGAAGTCCAAGCTTTCACTTCTTTTTGCCTCAAATGAAATATGCCATAGATCAGATTAAAATCTTCCCCTGCTTATCATCTTATGAAAATGAAGATTGCTCGCCTAATTTCTTCTCTTGAATTGGTTCACCAACTTTATAGGGGGATGCTACGATACCTTGCAGAGTTTTCTTTAGCAGATAATCCAAGCAGCGGGATAATTGGAACCTTAGCTCGTAGGTCCTTTATTTGTTTTGACTTGAAGGATATCACATCCTTTGTGTACTCCTTATTTCTTTTTATGGTTTAATACAATGTTTGTTTCTTGTTGAAGAAAAAAAATCGTGTGAAATGATGGAACGACCATAGGATAGACTAAAATTTATTAGCAAAGCCCATTATTCTTCTCCCTGTATTTGTCTTTCTGTGGTTTATATTTTAAGTACTAAATATTCTCTTAAAAAATTAATGCTTAAAATATGCTAAATTTACCATGAATTCTTGTTTATTACAAAGACAACTAAGATATTTGTTGCTGAAATCCTTTGACTAGTGCACAAATCTATTAGAGTTTTATTTTGGAAAGCCCAGACTGTATCTGATAGGAAAAGAGATACTATAATGCAAGGTATATTGAAGCTTGAGTGAGGAGATGAATGGGCTTGAGGCAGAGATGCATAGGTGTTGAGCAGCTATAGCCGATTGCCTAGAGGGGAGAGAGTCAGGGGCAACAATTGAAGATAACTACAAAGAACATATAGCTTGCAATATTTAGGCTGGGAACAAGAAGCTAGTTTTGTTGTCTTTTGACGTCTCTTGGGCTATATCTGTCAAGGCTTCTCATGTTCTGTTATCATTTGAGTCTTGATATACTTACATGTTGGTATTTTCTCTTCTACTTGATCTTTTATCAAGCTGAAGCGATTTGAAATAATCAAATTTTCACATTGGAAAAATTGAGTATTGCATATTCTACGATATCACAAGGAGCTAGTTTTGTTAGTAATAGCTTATATATTACCAGAATTTTCTTATCTTGTGTGTCTGCATTTCAAGTTTCACTGAAAGCAATTAATTTGTTTTGCCTGGATGAGTTTCCATATGTTTGAACTGGACTGATAGAGAGTTATTTCTGCATTTTCCAACTGCCCATATAGTTGACGGTTACTGCTTCAGCTATAAAGCCTGTCATGCCAAAATCCTGCACACCAATTGTGAAGTTCATCACTGTTCCATTTTGTAGTTTTTAGTTTTTAGTTTGTTTTCTGAAGTAGAACTCACAGAGAGAGGAACATGGGGTAGTTCTCCAGTAGTAGCTTGGTGAGTAAGTAATACTAGCGTATTTATTTGACATGTGCTACTTGTCTTGCAGATATTTGTTCGGCAGAAAAATCGTTGCTCCTCTAAAGCACCTGATAATCCAATAAAGGTATGCAAACAAATTCTTGCATATCTTGATTATCTGAATTTGAACTGCATCCTTTGTAGTTGGTGTTTATTGGAAATGCATTCCTGTTGTCAATATAGTTATGCTATTATGGTTCTCTATCCCTGTCTCTCTCTCTCTCACACAAACACAAACACGTGTGCAAACACACACATACTCATTTAAAAATTTGTAGGCCAATATCTTGTTGCTAAAATGTTATAGTCCTTGATTGTCATCTCTTGGACTTCATTACTCTGACTTGATTGCCTGTGCTAAAATGCGGTTGTACTTGGTGTTGACCACTGGGGTTTCATCTGATTTGATTTGCCTGACAATGAAATGCCATCTTTGAGCAGCTAAGTCTGAAAAAAATTGGGAATGTTTTAAGATATCAACTGATATGATGTTTGTTTCAAATCCATTGTGAGAGGTGGCCCATTTTTTAAATTGTTCTGATTGGAAAATAGGTACATGTACTTTGGCTGATGTTTGATGTTGGGCTTATGTATCATATGAGCACTTGGATTATGATCTTTTTTCTCTTTGCTAGTATAAATTTAATGATGGTGTTTCTATTTCATGCAGGCAGTTCGGAGGATGAAAACCTCTCCCTTGACTGCTGAAGAGAAAGAACGTATTCAGGAGGTAACTTATATGGGTGTTTTTTCAGAATTTCTAATCCATCATGTGATGCATAGATGTCTCATTCTAGCATGATGCAAATTGCTCCAGGGACTAAGGGTTTTTAAACTTGATTGGATGTCCATATGGAAATTCATCGTCCCACATAGAGATCCATCCTTACTACCCAGGCAGTGGCGGATTGCTCATGGAATTCAGAAGTCATATAAGAAGGATACAGCTAAAAAGGAGAAGCGGCGGTTATATGAATTAAATAGAAGAAAATCCAAAGCTGCTGCTGGGCCAATATGGGAAACGGTATCTGAAAAAGAGGTATATTTATCTTTGGAATAAAAAAAAATCTACGTTGCATCCGGATCATGCACATCTTCTCATGATACCGCATAAATCCTATACAGTACTCTGATAGGATTTAATATATTGCATGGTATTCTAAATATCTAGATGCATTGTTTGACTTGTCCAATCAGTGATGTTCACATGCTTACAGACCTGATTAGATATTAGTAATCTGTGGCTGGTGTAGTGAATGAGGGCTGAGGTTTGCCTACCTTGGCATAGTCTAGGTAGACTAGAGCTCAACTTTGTTTAGCTGGTGGATAGATTGAAGCTTGAAGCTCCTTAGAATGGAGGTTCCAGAGCCCAAAATAGAAGCTCAAGTTACCAAATATAAACTTGTGCTTAAGTTAGATTATGATATGACATTGAAGTGCAAACTCGTTATGGTAAAAGAGTTAAGCTTGAAGCTTGAGCCTGGCTCATGAGCCTTTCAAGCAAGTGCAGTTTGGTCTTGTTGATGGTTGGTGAGGGTTCCTTCAGAATGATAATTGAATCTCAGAATTATTTTGTGTTTGCTGCAGGAATATCAGACTGAAAATGCAGTTGAAGAGGGTAAAAGTGGAGATGATGACATGGATAATGATGATGAAGCTTATGTTCATGAGGCATTTTTGGCAGATTGGAGGCCAGGTAATACCAGTCTCATTTCTTCTGAACTCCCTTTCTCGAATGTTACAGAAAAATACCTACATAGTGATTCACCCTCACAAGAGGGTACTCATGTCAGGGAATGGACAAGTATTCATGGGTCTGGAGAATTTCGACCTCAAAATGTACATGTGCTCGAGTTTCCAGCTGCTTCAAATTACTTCCAGAATCCACATATGTTTTCTCATTTTCCTCATGTTAGAAATTCAACATCTTCTACTATGGAGCCGAGTCAGCCAGTTTCTGATTTGACTTTAAAATCCTCTAAATCTCAATTCTGTTTACGGCCATATCGAGTTCGTAGAAATAGCAGTGCACACCAAGTGAAATTAGCACCAGACTTGCCTCCAGTAAATCTTCCACCATCTGTTCGTATAATATCTCAGTCAGCTCTCAAAAGTTATCAAAGTGGGGTTTCTAGTAAGATTTCTGCTACTGGTGGTATTGGTGGCGCTGGAACTGAAAATATGGTTCCGAGACTTTCTAACATTGCAAAGTCAGGAACCTCCCATTCAGCAAAGGCTAGACAGAATACAAGTAGCCCTTTGAAACATAATATTACAGATCCGCATGCACAGAGATCCAGAGCCCTCAAAGATAAATTTGCTATGGAAGAAAGAGGCATTGAATCAGATCTTCATATGCATCCTTTGCTGTTCCAGGCCTCCGAAGATGGACGTTTGCCATATTATCCCTTCAACTGCAGTCATGGTACTTCAAACTCTTTCAGTTTCTTTTCAGGAAATCAGCCTCAAGTAAATCTCAGTCTCTTTCATAATCCCCACCAAGCAAATCCCAAAGTCAATTCCTTCTATAAATCTTTTAAGTCAAAAGAATCCACACCATCTTGTGGCATTGACTTCCATCCACTTCTTCAAAGATCGGATGATGTAGATAATGACCTGGTAACTTCACGCCCAACTGGTCAGCTGTCTTTTGATTTGGAATCATTTCGAGGCAAACGTGCTCAACTTCAGAATTCTTTCGATGCTGTTCTGACCGAACCACGTGTCAATAGTGCACCTCCAAGGTCTGGCACAAAACCCTCCTGCCTAGATGGAATAGAAAATGAATTAGACTTGGAGATTCATTTAAGTTCTACATCCAAAATGGAGAAAGTTGTGGGGAGCACAAATGTTACTGAAAATAACCCAAGGAAATCTGCAAGTACTTTGAATTCTGGAACTGCAGTAGAAGCTCAAAACTCTAGTAGTCAGTATCATCAACAAAGTGACCATCGCCCATCAGTTTCTAGTCCCCTCGAAGTTAGAGGCAAGCTTATTTCTGGTGCTTGTGCATTGGTTCTTCCGAGCAATGACATTCTTGATAATATAGGTGACCAGTCCCTTCCAGAAATTGTGATGGAACAGGAAGAGTTAAGTGACTCTGATGAAGAAATTGGAGAACATGTAGAGTTCGAGTGTGAGGAGATGGCAGACTCTGAAGGTGAGGAATCATCAGACTCTGAACAGATTGTTGACTTACAAGATAAGGTACAGCTTCTGTTTCTTTGTCCTAGTATTCCAGATGCTTTTGAATTGGTGAGAGGTATATGCAATGTTATTCCTTCCAAAAGCTAATACATGAGTACCACTAATTTTATTTGCTCCATCTTGATTAGTGCAACTCATAGTGTCATTTTAGATAATAACTTTTGCTTTCTGTTGCTTGAAATGCCACTGGCTTCAGTCTATCAGAATTGTTCTCAAGATGGTCTGCAGCAACACCTTTTTCTCTTTTGTTTTATTGAAGTACGACCATAATCAGTTTGTGCTATTTTCCATGCCTTACATGTAGCCCCTCGTAATCACTTGTGAACAAAACCTCTAGTGCTCTGAATTCTAACTAATTCTTCACTACATCGCATTATATTTCATTTCCTTTTCTTCCTTTTGGTTGGGAGCTGGATTGCATTGTTATTTACTCCCTGGATGGTGTGAATTTGCCTCTTGTTTTGACTTTGGATAATAACCTCTATGGTGGAAAATCCATCTGCCCTTGAGGTAGAATAGATTATGCTGTTGGCCATTGTCCCTCAATTTGCTATTCCATGGCACGGTCTAGCACGCTGATGTAACAACCTATGGCTTGATCAGCTCGCTTGTCTATGTTCTTTTTCTTGTATGGGTGAATGTTTAGGTCATGTTGTTTTGGTTTGGTTTCTTTCTTGGATTTTATAATTCTGGTTGTGGTGGATATTGAGCACCACCACTCTTTGCTATAGTGGCCTAGTGATTTTTCAGTAATATATGTGTTTGTATCTGATTTGCCACTTGAAATGTAATCATTCTCAGGTTGTCCCTTTTGTTGAGATGGAGAAGCTTGTTCCAGATGTGGATTTTGACAATGAACAATGTGAACCAAGGCGCATTGATAATCCTCAAAGCAATGATTGTATCACAAAGGACAGCACTTCTCCTGTTAGGTTGGGTTCCACGGGTCAAGAAAGGGATACCAGGTGCAGTTCTTCATGGCTAAGCCTAAATTCGTGTCCTCCAGGTTGTCCTCCCCAGGTGAAGGCCCATTGCATACAGAGCAGCAATGAGGAGGGCCCTGACATGAAAAATCAGGAACCACCCCGGCCCAATAGATCTAGCAGGAAGACAACACCAATCCCAAAGTACATTGCAGCACAGAAGCAACCTATGAACATGCCACCACAGCTTGGCCAGGATTCTCTTGCTGTTATCCCAGTGAGGAAACCCAGAAAGCGGTCAGGCAGAACTCATCCAATTTCAAATCTGGGAATGACTGTGGAAAGCTCTGACCAAGCATGTAACAATGAGCCGGGTTCAGACCAGCTCCGTTAGTACATGCTGGGTTTGTTTCCTTTTTCCTTCTGTTTCCTTTTTCTTTGTGAATATGAATTTTGAGAAAAGACATGGGTAGATTAACGATGGTTGATTTAGCCGTGTTTTTTTGGAGCCATGTACAGACATGTTGCTTGTATAGGTGATTTATATTATACCATCCCAACTTTCTGGGTTGAAATGTTAGCATTGCTGAGAACTCTTTGGAAACAAATCCCAGCTCATTGGGTTAGTTGAACGCCTTGTGGACAGTCTTTTTAATGTTGGAATAGGAAATGGGAATGAGAAAGCCATTCTATTTTTTTCTATTGGGATTACGTATAAAATAAAAAATAAAAAATTCTTATAAAAATCAAAATTCATTCTCCTCTGGTGTTTTTGATTCATTTCTTGGTATCATATTATGATTCTACCCTTTTTCTTATTTTTACACTATTTGATTCTTTAACACACTTTTCAAACAATCACATAAAAAGAGTTAAGTGGGTTGGGGCGTACTAAAAAAACACACGAAATATTTTTAATGGAATTTTATTTGTTTTTTTAAAGTATTTTTAAGATAATCTTATCCAATAGTTTTTTAGAAAATGCTATGAATGTATTTGACAGTGATTTTAGAAAGTGTTTTTTTTTTTAATTTTTATAATAGTTGAAAGATAAAAATTTTTAAGTATTAAAAAGATTAGTGCATTTGAAATTAATTTTAGGAAATGTTTTTAATATTTTTAATACTTGATTGATAAAATTTTTTAAATGTTATAAATGTTATAAATGATTTCTAAAATCGTTACTAAATGGGTTCTAAGAGCATGTTTCATAAATAGTCTAATTTTTTTTTTAATGCTTAAAAGATAAAAAATTTTAATTATTAAAAAGGGTAAAAACATTTTTTATAATCATTATTAAATACACTTTAAAATTATTGTCAAACATATTTTATAAATAATTTTTTAATATTAGAAGTAATTTTTCAGATTTTTAAAAGTATTTTAATTTTTTTTTAAAAATAATTTTTAGATTAAAAACGTTTTCTAAAATTAGATTTTCTGCTGGACCTCGTGTAGTAAAAAAATTTCCTTCAACCTCAGAAAATCTGACACAAAGAGAACAAAGTATCGTCCACACGGATTGCCGCATATGCCTTCAAAATGGGGGCCCCTCCACTGAGATCATGCCACATCAGCCAGGACCCACCAGAAAAATGAAAAGAAAATCACATAAAATCTCCAACGGTCAAAAATCCTTATCGCCATCCAAACCTCATCCACTCCCTCCCTCTCCCTCCACCTCTCATTCCTCTACTCTCCCCTCCACCATTAGAATTCACAACACAGACTAATCCTTAACTCTTCAAAAAAAACCAAACCCACATACCTCATTCTCCCCCCTCTCTCTTTCTCTCTTCTTTTATCTGCAGTTGAGAGAATCTTCATCTTCATCTTCATCATCAAATCATATCATCATGTCTTGCTCCAATCTAACAATGTGGGTGTCCTCAAAACCTTCTCTTTCTGACAGTTCTTTGCTCTCTTTTCGCTCTTCTCTCAACCCTTTTCAACTTCCTTCTCATAATTCCCCCACTGCCAGCCCCTCCAAGTCTGTGATTCAGTGTGGGCTCCGGGAGCTCAGGGAGCGTATCGATTCTGTGAAGAACACCCAGAAGATTACTGAAGCTATGAAGCTTGTTGCTGCAGCTAAAGTGAGGAGAGCTCAGGAAGCCGTGGTTAATGGCAGACCCTTCTCTGAGACTCTCGTTGAAGTGCTTTACAACATCAATGAGCAGCTCCAGACTGACGATATCGATGTCCCTCTGACCAAAGTCAGGCCTGTCAAGAAGGTTGCCTTGGTGGTTGTCACCGGCGACCGGGGTCTTTGTGGGGGTTTCAACAATGCGATTATCAAGAAGGCCGAGTCTAGGATTGCGGACCTGAAGGATCTTGGTATTGATTATACTGTTATCAGTGTGGGGAAGAAGGGTAATTCATATTTCCTCCGTAGGCCTTACATCCCAGTTGATAAGTTTCTTGAAAGTGGCTCACTCCCCACTGCTAAAGAAGCTCAGACAATTGCAGACGATGTTTTCTCGCTATTTGTGAGTGAAGAGGTTGATAAGGTGGAGCTTCTGTACACCAAATTCGTGTCCTTGGTCAAGGCTGATCCAGTGATTCACACCTTGCTTCCTCTCTCCCCCAAGGGAGAGATCTGTGATGTGAATGGTAACTGTGTGGATGCTGCAGAGGATGAGTTCTTCAGGTTGACAACCAGGGAGGGGAAACTGACTGTGGAGAGAGATGTTATAAGGACTCAAACAGTTGAATTCTCCCCCATCTTGCAATTCGAGCAGGACCCAGTTCAGATTCTTGATGCCTTGCTCCCCCTCTACCTCAACAGCCAGATTTTGAGGGCCCTGCAAGAATCACTGGCGAGTGAGCTTGCAGCCAGGATGAGTGCCATGAGTAATGCTACCGACAACGCGGTCGAACTTAAGAAGACCCTCTCTATGGTCTACAATAGGCAGCGCCAAGCCAAAATCACAGGGGAGATTTTGGAGATTGTTGCTGGAGCCGACGCCTTAGTCTAGTGTGAAAACATGGTTCAATTCTCATCCTCATCACATTTGTGCTTCTCTGTAGATGTTCTTATGGTGTTTCATTATTTATTCAAATATGAACGTTTAAGATCAGCTATGCAGATTAGACACTTTTTTTAATACTATCATTCTCAACTGCATACAAACTTCATGCACAATGAGAATCACAATGTATTTCGGATTCAAACCCCACATCTTTATATGTTCTTGCCCCCATATATTCATAATACTTGTACTATTTGGAGCTTCCACCTCCATGGCTCTCCTCTGATTGTTCTATGTTGAACAGTTTATAGTTTTTTTGATTCATTCCCATGACAATTCGATATAATTCTCACCAATAACCAAATCTACTGCTGTGATGCTTGGCCACATGATGGAGTTGTATGCTGCAGACTACATATGCCTTTCCACTGATTGATGTTCCTAATCAGAAGTCTTCTGAAAGACTGCATGAATTTCTTAGAGTTCAGTAGGAACCCGGTTTCTACAATTGAAAAATCCTATACTAAAATTGACTAATTGTTCGTTCTTATAGCTATTGTTTTGCTAGCATTGGACAGATTTGATTCAAGATTTAAGAGTCCTTCTACTAACCCAGTCCCTTCTGTAGTCTTCAAAATCTTGTGGGCCTTGAGTTTTGGCAGTGAAGAGGAAACTCATAAGGAATCCTCTTAAAATTGGCCTGAAAAACTGAAACCTTGTCCTCTGTTTTCTGATGTAAGCAGGTGTAATTTGTTTGGTTGCATTCCTTCGGGGAATATCCGAAACTCTTCTTTAAGACACATTAACATCTAAGATCAATGAATAATGCAGTTTAACTGCAGAATGGATATAAACATTATTTTTTTGATGGATAAACACAAGAGAGAGTATATTAATTAGAAAAGGAAGCCTAGAAAGCAACCCAAGGCATACCGGAAGTATACAATAGGCTCCAAAAGGCAAAAAATAGCATAACAGGAGGAAAAACAAAAACCTCACCTGCCCTCACTTAGAGCCCAACCAATCAAAAAAGTCGATTAAAGATAAAAGGCAAGCCTTTATATACAATTTTGTCCAAGACCATAAACTACATACAAAAGAATACTTCAATCTATAAACTGAAAACTCTTCATTATCAAACGCTATCCTATTTCTTTTTTTCCACGCCGCCCAAAAAAGACATAAAAGAGTCAGCTTCCAAGCTTTTTTGTGCTTCTTGCCCACAAAGGACCCAGACCAACCAAGGAGAGTCTCTCTTACCGAACAACAGAGAACCCAAGTCACCCCAAAGAGAGCGAATAATAACTCTCACAAAACTCTAGTCTTCGTGCAGTGAATTAAGATGTGATTAGTAGACTCCTCTTCGGCTAGGCAAAAGAGACATCTATTGGCAAGGGACCAACCTCTCCTTTTGAGTTGATCCAAAGTTAAAACTTTCCCCCAAGAGGCTTTTCAAGCAAAAAAAACCCACTCTTGGAGGAACAAAAGGGCTCCAAATTAATTTTCTTGGAAGCTGGACTATACCTCCCGATTCCTCAGCACTATAAAGAGACTTAACCGTAAAAAAACTCAATTTTTGTCTTTTTCCAAATCATCCTATCCTCCAAATCTGCACCAACTCTAATTCCTTAGATTGTCAAGAGCAACCGCTCCACCAAGACTACCTCCCAATCATTGAAAGCCCTAAAAAAATGAGGACTCTAACTCCCCCCTCAACCGAAGAGTCCCACACCTCCGCCACCCATTTCTCTTTGGAAATTGCCAAAGCAAACAAAGAGGGGAAAGAGTTGCACAAAGCCTCACCAGCACACCAAGGGTCTAACCAAAATCTAATTCTACATCCATTACCCACGGAAAACCCAATGTAGTTGCTCAACCGAAAATCTTTCTTTCTAATCTCCTTCCACAACCCCACATCAAAACCTTCTTTACCTTATCCGGTATACCACTTCCCTTCTTTCACTTTATACTTCCTATTAATAACTTGATACCAAAGAGCCTCATTTTCTACCATAAAACGCCACTCCATTTACCCAAAAGAGCTCTATTAAGAGTAGAAAGACATTTTACCCCCAAACCCCCTTTACTTTTATCTGAGCAAACAACTAGCCATTTAACAAGATGAATCTTCCTTTCCAAAGCTCCCATACCTCAAAGGAAATTCCTTTAGATTTGCTCAAGTCTCAATCTAACCGATCTAGGCATACGCAAAACTGATATATAGTAAATATGCATGTTAGACAAAGTGCTTTGAATGAGAGTGAGTCTCCATTCTTTAGAAATATATTGCCTTTTCCAAAGTGTTAATCTCCTTCGAAGTTTCTCCTCCACTCCATCCCACACCGCTACTAATTCATGAGGTGCACCTAGAGGCAGCCCTAAATATATAGACAGGAGCTTCCCTACCTTACACCCAAGCTCAAGTGCTAGCACCTCCTGATCCTCCACCATCTCCATTGGAATGATCTCACTTTTATCCAAATTAATCCTTAAACTAGAAATGACTTCAAACCACATTAACACCCAACTTAGGTGAGCCAATTGGTCCTCAGAAGCATCACAAAAAATCAATATGTCATCAACGTACAACAAATGGGTAAGTTGAACTCCCTCACCACCCCTTCCTTTAACCCTATAGTCTGTCAAAAAGCCCCCACTAACTGCTCTCTTGATCAAACAACTCAAAGCCTCCATACATAATATAAAAAGATAAGGAGAAAGAGGATTCCCTTGTCTCAACCCCTTGGAGTTGTTAAAGAAGCCTACCAGTGTGCCATTCACCAACACCGAAAAAGAAATTGTAGAGATACACCACTAAACCCACCATACCCATTTTTCGCCAAATCTCATTTTCTTTAACACCTGGAGCAAAAAATCCCATATTAAATGGTCGTTAGCCTTCTCTATATCAAGTTTACACATCATCCCACATTCATTACTTTTTAATAGAGAATCTACGATCTCGTTAGCTATTAGTATTGCATCCAAACCTGCCTCCCCTCAACAAAAGTATTTTGATACGAGGATACACCTTGCCCACCACTTGCTTCAACCTATTAGTTAACACTTTTGCTAACAGTTTGTACAACCCTCTCACCAAATTGATAGGTCTGTAATCTCTCAGGTCCTCAACATCTTTTTTTTTTGGGACCAACACCAAGAAGGTAGAGTTTAGGCTTTTTACAAAACCTCCCATGCTCGTGAAAATCACGAAAAAAACCTATCACTTCCTTCTTTACCAAATCCCAACCGGACTACCAAAAAACTAAGGAGTAACCATCTGGCCCCGTAGCTTTGTCCCCACTTAAGTTGAAAATAGTCGATACAACATTTTTAACAGAGAAAGACTCATCCAACCTAGTTGTCTCTTTCCTTTCTAATCTGTCAAAGACCAGCCTATCCAAACTTGGACTCCAGTCACCAGGGTTCGACAACAGGTGCTGAAAAGCACTAACCACAATCCCCTAGATCTATCTCTCATCAACAATCCAAAAACCATTAATTTTTATCTTGGTCAGATTACTCCTTCTATGACTATTCGCCATCCTATGGAAAAAACCTGTATTCCTATCACCTTCATTTAATTACACTTCTTTAGATTTTTGTCTCTATGAGATTTCTTCCATAAGAACCCATTTCTTAAATTCCTCTTTGACTTCCTTTCTTGCTTCTTCCTCTTCCACCAATAAGACTTTAGACCTCTCCTGAGTATCCCATAAATTGACTTGTTGTAAAGCCAATCTCTTATTCACATTCACCTTCCCAAAAACCTCATCGTCCAAGTTTTCAAAATACCCTTAAGAGCCTTCAACTTTGTTACCAAAAAGAAATTGCTAGAACCCCTGAAATTGAGCCATTGCTACTGGTTTTTTTAAAAAGTCCTTAAACCCCTCCTCCTTCAACCACATATTCTCAAAGTGAAAAGGCAAATGGCCATTCCTCACTTCTCCCATGTCTAACAGAATAGGATAATGATCAGACACTAGTCTGGAAAGAGTACTTTGCTCCACCCCACTGAACCGACTTTTCCAGTCCTCAGACACCAAGAAATGATTCAATCTTGACATAGTTTTCCCATTAAGACCATCATTCCAAGTAAATGGACCCCCATTGCAAAGGAATGTTCCTTAGAATCAAATCATCAATCATCTCTGAAAATCCTTTCATTGCAACTGCTAACCTTCCTCTTTTGTTGCGCTCGCTAGGGAACCTTGACACATTAAAATCCCCTCCAATGCACCAGGAATCATTTTACAGTCCACGGATAGCCCCCAACTCCTTCCAAAAGGATTCTCTACATTTCTTAAAAATGGAACCATAGACTCCCATAAAAACCCACACAAAACCATCCTTATAATTTCTAAAATGACAAGAGATCGAAAACTGTCCTACCTTCATGCTAGTCAACTCTAACACTCTATTATCCCAAAAAGCCACCACCCCTCCGGTTGTTCTCCTCGCATTAACTACACCCTACTCTAAGAATCTCCCCACTCCAAGACTATGCACTACTTCAAAGGACATCTCTTGAATCTTAGTTTCCTGAAGACAAACCAAGTCTACCTTCTAAGTCCTTATTAAAGCTTTAGTAACCTTTCTCTTATTGTTGTCATTCGTCTCTCTAACATTCTAGGACAACAACTTTAGCTTCATTTACAACCCAACTCTCTATCTCCTCCTCTTTTGACTTCTCTGTTTTCTATCTCCCATCCTTTATAATTGATCGATCATTCTAGCTTCATCAATTCTCGGTCAAACTTAGAGGTTGAACCGACACCCTTCTTCTTAGTTTGTTCATTTTTTTTTTTAATTTTTATTCTCTAAAGCAAACTTAAAAATTCTCCTTCAAATCCTCATAAGGAGAAACCCAAAAAATTGTTAAACTTCACCAAGCTGCTCTCATTCCATTGATTTTCAAAATCTCCTACTTCTTGAGTCAGTCTTACATTCACTGTTATAACTATAGCTTCTCTCCCTCTTCTTTCGTTTAAAACCTTTTCCTCTTCCTCTGCTTTTTTCCACTCCATTTTGTCTGCTAGGACTATGGACAAAGGGTCCACGAAGCTCTCATCTTCTACTACCACCAGTCCATCCTGGACAAAGGACTCCCTTACCACCAAGGCTCGACCAAAAACAAAAGAAGGAGTAGAAGAGATAAAATGGGTTTTCGCGCTATCGTGAGAAAGAGTGTTGTACTTGGAAGTCTCTTCCATCAACACCTCGTTTATAAACTCTGTCCTAGCCACTTCCGAAGAAGACGACTCTATCTGGGAAAGCAAATAAGCCACCACGACTATTGGGTCATTCTCAAAGATGCCGAAGATTGACCTCTATCACTATCGACTTCCATGAGAGTCTTTTCTTGAGCCTTAGCTTCAAAGTTAGCAACGGAAGGGCTGAGGCTTTAACAAGTCCCTCGAACCCCAATCCACCTTTATTGGGCCTAGTCATCATCACTCAGTCCTCTCCATGGCCCACTAGAGAGTTTTTTAAGGAAAAGAGCTTTTAACCCACCGTCTTTTCACCATTCTCCTGCTAAGGCTCAGACCTAAAAATAGATTGGGTTTTCACTGAGCCCAATCTCGCTTTAACTTCTCTTCCTCTATCCAACCCACCATTGCACCCACCCAACGACTTAAAAAAAATGTCGTCATTCTCTACACTTCCACTCCTACACTCAGGTTTCACATAAGAAACCCTCACTTTTCAATCCTATCCATAGACCTCAAAGCAAAGGAAGCAACAACAATAGTAGTATCAGCGCCAACTCCTTCTTGTTTTCCCTTCTGTAACGACACGTTTTGTACTCCTCTTTGAACCTCAACCTAACACCACCATTTCTCTAACAACACCGCATAAGTCAACGCGTGACCTATATGGATAAAATTGCTTTTGAAGATAGTGTGTTGTCCATCCAAAAGCCGAAAACTTCTTTTGTGTATTTACTTTGGTCAGAAACCAAATTGTGGATAAAAGGTGGTCCTTTGACCTTAATAAATTTTATAGATTGGGTGGGTTCGTGATGAGGGAAAATGTTTTTTTTTTCTTGTTGTTTTGGGTCCAGTTGTAAGGGGGTGAGTATCTCTATACTGTATTTCTGTGGGTAGCTATTTTAGCGCCTCTTCATAATACAATTCTTTTGCTTATTGATAAAAAAAAATAATAAGTCAGCGCGTGACCTCACCTCACCTGTTTTCCTAGAACTTCTAACCAAACATATCTTACTCGTTGGTACCACCTAGACAAAATAGGGATGGGTTTCCCACCATAATTGAACGGAAAAACAATGTAATCCTATCACTATCTCCAACGAATTGGGAAACTCCTTACTTTCCAACTTCACTAAAATCCTCGTCTACTGTAACTCCATGAAGAAAACTATATTCTCATCCACTACTATAAAACCTCTACAACCATCACCAATCTTTTGGAACATCTTTATACTCCACATGTGAAGAGGAAGACCCACCACCCTCACCAAGCCTCCTTAAAGGCAACGCTTTGTCGAAAACACCCCACCTTCGGATTCCATTTTGTAAGATGCAAAATATTCTCCTTAATTATTCTTTTCCCTCTCCCTTTCAGCTTCACTCAACGACTCAAACTCAAACAACAAAAACCCTCCACCCAAATAAGCCACTCTCAATATCCCTTTTAACAATCAGAGGTGGCTTGCCCAACTCTTCACTAAATCCAAATAAGGGACATGGACAAAATCACTCCCTATTAGCCCACTAAACACCAGTCCAACTGATCCTTCCTTTCTAGTAATTTTCTTTCTCCCAACTCTAACCATAGTGAATCACATTTCCTATTTGGCCTCAATTTTTCCATTTCTACATGTCTTTGACAACAAATCTTTCTCCCTAAGAGGAGCCGTTGAACCTCTTGAGTCTAGAAACCTAACCAGAGAAACAACTCCAAGATCACACAGCTTCTTCGCTAGAGTGTTCCGACTTGCTAACAAACCCTTTCTTTCTCGGAAGATCACACAGTACATTTTGGACTCAAAATCACAAACTGAACAGAGAAGAAACCTTCCTGTCTCGTTCGAATGACGTTCCAACCTATATTTCCTCTTCCCTATTTTCAATCAAGAACTCACCTTCTATTTTCATTATCTCCACAACAAACTTCAACACCATCTAACAAATGACTTAAACTAACTTTCCCAAACCTAATCCAAGAAGTGGTTTCTCTGTATTTCTCCCATATACACTCCTTCAACTTTTCACCTACCACCTCAACTTGCAGCTCAAAAAACCAATGTTTTAAAAACCAGACCGGATCGGCCGGTCCAATCGGTTCAACCGTCGACCGGTCGCATTTTCGGTCCGGTCCACTCTATTAAACCGTTTAACTATTAGACCGGTTACAAATCGCCTGAACCAGCGATCGAACCGGTGAACCGGTAGAACCGGACGGTTCTAAACGAACCGAACAGTCCATATTGGCCCATCATTTTGCAAGCCCATTGTATAAAATATTAAAAGCTGTAGGCCAAAAACCATACTGGGCCATGTCTTAGCATGACAAAGCCCACACCCAAACCATCTAAGTACGCTCAGTCTTGAACCCACAAGGTGGGCGTGCTGTAGTTTTCAACAAAGATACCTTTTATAGGCATCCTTTGCACCCTTATTTCTCTCACAAACCGATGTGGGATTGCAAACTAATATGATAATATGAATGAAAAAAATTTAACAAATGCAAAGAGGATTTGAAGCTGGGACTTCAGGTTTTGTAAGTGAACTAGGACACCACTCGGCTACACGCGATTTGTTATTTGATATGCCAAACAAAACAATATATATTGGATTTTAATTTTTTTATAATATTAAATAAAAATAATATAATATTTTTAAAAATTATAAATTAGTTAAAATTTTCATTTTTAATATATTCACATTTAAATATTGTATACATTTCATTTAATATGATTTAATTTGATAATATCAAATATATAAAATAATATTATTGATTTTTAATTTATTCATATATATTTTAAAATTTTTATAATTATTTTTAATTTTAATAATATATAAATTACATATTTATAATGTCACCGGTTCGACCGCGGTTTGACCATCGGTTCAACCGGTGAACCATGAACCGGTAACTTTTCCGGTTCAATGACCGGTCCGGTTTTGAAAACATTGCAAAAAACTTGGACTCCACAGCAAACCAACTATTTCCATTCCTTAAATCTTCACTCATTCTCTAAAAACTTGAATATAAACATTAATGCCTTTCATTTATTCATAGGAAGTAGAGATATTGATTTGTGGTTGCAAAATGACCATGCTTGTGGAGTTTAAGTCAGTAAATGAAGGAGAATTGAAATGAGGGTTGATGATTTTTCAAAGAGAATGTAATACATGTCTTTGCTTTTGGTGGCTCTTTAGCATCTAAGCTACTTAGACAGTCGAATCAAGGACTAAAGTATGAGAAGGTATCAAGATATTCTTGATTGTCCAATTTTGATAGCACTTTCAGGATTGTTCAATGAGGATAGCTTTGGTGTGCAAGCAGTTTTTCTATTGGTGCTACAACATTTTGGAATAACATGCAGTGGAATGACATAAGGACAACTTGTGATATCACACGTCAGATAGAAGAGGTTCTTGACACTATATATACTTAAATTTCTCTTAATTAAGTAGATACTTTTTAAAGTCATGAGATTTCATTAGGTCCATAACAGACAATGTATACATGGAATAGAATAAACCATTACAAATGGTATCACAATTAATCTTCAATCTCGATATGGGACTCTGCTTGTTAGATCCTATAAGAGGTGTTTATATATCTGGTCCTGTAATTCCATGAAATATAATCAAAATGTTGTTCTTGTATGGGGTGATTGTAATATCTCACCTTGAATAAGGGAAATAGTTCCTAATACCATATCTGTATGAGCTTCTTTTAACCATAGATCACTTTTAAAATCATGAGGACCTATTGAGTTTAGAGTGGACAACATTTATATGGGAGAGAGCAAGTTGTTATATAATCTCTTCTAAATAGTCTAACATTCATCTTAAAAATTAATCTTCTTCAACTTGATACTAAAAAAGTACAATTTTTCATGACCTTCCTTAAGAAGTTCCATACTTGAGCTATTAGCACATCTGCCCAAGTGCCTCTTCACTTGAGCTTATATAGACAAGAAGCCTTTAGATACAAAGACTTCTTGTTGGCATGCTACTTACCTTCCTCAATTCCAGGGAGCAAAAGTTAGGTGGAAATCCATGGCGTAAGGGAAAGGATTTTAAAGAATTCTTGCATATGGAGGCATTCTTTAAAGCATTTTCAAATTGTAAGAAACCATTAAATTCCCAAAGAATTCCATAATTACCTATAAATAGGTGGTGACCTCGTTTGACTAAAACACCAAATCTAGCATTATAATACAAGCTTTCATTCTTTTAAACTCTCTAAATGTTGCCTTCTTTGCTTATATCTCGTTTTCATGTCATGTAAGGAAGAATGACTTGACAAATTCAAGATTATGGAGTCGTATGGTTTATTAGAAACACCTTGAGCAGGGATTGCAATGAGGTGGGTTTGGGAAGCAACACCTGTATCCCATTCTCGTTCTAATTATATAATTATTTTTCCATCTTCATCTCAAACCTAGAACAATGAGAGTAGAAGAATTCTTATTCTTGTTTACAAAAAGCATAATAATCTTGTTCCCACCCCATTCCCTCCAACTATACCCTTGATGTACCTCAAACTATTATTGGTCATGTTACTTCTCTAGCATCAATTTCTAAAGCCCCTATACTAGCCTTGTCGTTGAACTCACCACTACCACCATCCCTCTCTCCAACATCGCTTGCACTAGTGTTGCCCTCCAAAGTTGTTGTCTCTTGCTCAGTTGAACACACTAACCTTATTGTCGAATTTGTTACATTCTACAACTAAAGCTCTAGTATCGATGATGCCACTTAAGATATCTTATGCACTTGGGCATTCACTTAAATAACTTCTAAAGCCTTCAAAGTCATTTCATTGTCGTCATCTCCAACACTATTGAAGTATTTGGCATTATGAAATTTCCCATTTTTACTTTCTCCAATACCATACAAGGAGAGAAGACTTATGTACATAGAGTATAGGAGCTACTGTTAACAAGGGTTACGACAAATGTTTGAAGATGAGAGAGTTTTTGGGGATTTTCTAATATATTCAAGGTGAGACAGACAAAATTCATACTTGTCCTAATTGAATTTGGATTTTAAAAATTTTCCCAAACTTGTCCCATTCTCGATTACCACATTCCCACACTTGTCATAATAGAGATGGTGGTAGAGTGGACAACCCGAATAACTTGTGAAACTGTCATCCCTAATCTTGAGTCAATGACAACAGTACTAATTCAACCTAAAAATTTAAATTAAGCTTAAACTTCTAGATAATATATCAATAAAGCTAACTACCACTCTTATCATAAACAAATAAACTTGGGTATCGATATGGCACGTATGGAGTGTGCAACAATGGGAGAGTTTTCTTCAATGGGAGGTTTCACAATGAGTGACAAATGGGACAAGTAATTTGTACAATTTTTGGGTTTTCTAACGACTCAAATCAACGTAGTTTTAAGTCCATATTAATATTTTGATTTTGCCTCGAAGTTAAGGCTTTTTGGTTGGTGCCC
Source organism: Vitis riparia (assembly GCF_004353265.1). Taxonomy (NCBI): domain Eukaryota; kingdom Viridiplantae; phylum Streptophyta; class Magnoliopsida; order Vitales; family Vitaceae; genus Vitis; species Vitis riparia. Next base: position 22,684,890 of record NC_048440.1, read on the forward strand.
AACCAAATCCATGACAAGTCAATGGTCCTTATGTCCCAATGTTCAGCACCCCACCACATGACACAACCCCTGTCAGCTGCCACATTTGGCTAAAAAACAAACTTCAGACAATGACTGCTACTAAATTCTTCCATCTTTTGATTACAAATTTGGAAAAGAAACTGCCAGAATCATCTTTTAACCATTATTCTCCTCTTATGGAAACACGTCTACCCACATCCCATTCTTTTTTTTACTCTAAAGTCTAAAGAAACACTCAAATGAAGATTTGGGACAAATGTTGATGGTGATCTTTCATATTTTCCTTTTAGAATACTTTATATATATCCATTTCTTTTTAAAAAATCTGGCTTAAAAAAAAATCTGAGAAAGTACAATTTTGATGCCGTCATTTGTTTATCTTTAACAGTGAAAGAATAAGGATATGTAACTTCATTCTTCTATATAAAATTTCGAGACCCTTCTACTTAATAGTGTTTTATTTTATTGAGGATGAGAATGGTACGGATTTGGGATAAGTCCCTTAACCTCACTCCATTTATTTAAAATAATTCAATCTCGGTTCCATTATAAAAATTCTCATACTCTATCTTGCTCACTTTAGTTTTTTTATTTTATTTCTTTAAAATTATTTGAACTTTTTTAGTTATGTTCAAATAAAGAGTGAGTACTCGAAAAACACTATCCTATTATCATCCTTAACTTTAAATATCGGATAAATAGTCCATTATTTATCATCAATAAATCCATAATTAGATATAATATATATTTAATTAAGAATCAAATTTCATGAAATTTTAATTAAATATTAATTTTATATTTTGAGGTTACTTATAATATTAAATTTTATATATCTCCGACTAGGGATTCACTCAATAGAAATTGTTCATTTTACATTTTCTGGGATGAAAAAGGGATTTTTAATTTAAATTTGTTTATTTTTTTTAAAACTCTTTATTTATGTTTTTTTTTTAAATAAAATAAGAAAAAAAACCGTGAATGACTTCAATTTTTACAAGGAACCGAGCTTAGAAAGCTTATCGCAAGATCACGTGAGGGTCAAAAAGAAGAAAAGTTAATACTCTTTTTTTAACTTATATTAATTTATCAATGATACCAATTAAATTATGATTTTAAGCTCCATCTACTGCAACGTGGCACATTTCCATTGGGCAGGTCGGTCCCAATCAATTCTCCACCGTTGCCGATTCTATCACGGGCGATGAGCCCCTAAAATTCTGAGCCACTAAAATATTTTAAAATCAAAAAAATTATTTCAGAGCTGCCACGCCACACCTAAAGAATCCAACTCAGACACGTTTCTACCGTCCGATCTCCCATCATACCCACTCCACGAGATCATCTCCAACTCAATCAACTCGGAAACAACCTCCACCGTCACCTGGCGATCATACCACATGACAGATCAGCCTCCGGTGCACTGGCACCACACAGTAACTCATACTCCCATGGCTTACGCTTCTGGAGTCTTTGTACTGTTATCAGGATTCAGGATTGATTTGATTTTCTTCTGATTTTTTTTTTCAATTATTTAAAAAAAATGTTTTTTTTTTCAGAGACAGAGAAAATAATCAGAGGAATGTTTTGATGATTTGGGGTGAAGAAGAGTGAAGAAAGAGAGAGATAGAGAGAGAGAGAGAGATTGATACTTGAGCAGCTATGGAGGTGGCTTTGCAAGCACAGAGGCCAGTGAGCTGCAGAGCACTTTCTGATAGGGAAGCCAATTTCAAGATTAAACCTTTTCTGGGTTTCTTTCCAAATGGAAGGGCAACTCAATCCTCACAAGTAAAAAACATATTTTTTTTCCTTCATGAGTTATATATAACGGTTGCCTTTCCTAGTATTTTTCTCCTCATTCTTCTTCTCTGTCTTGTTGGATTGTTTGGTGTTCTGATTCTGGACACACACATGTGAATGTATACTTGCTTTCTGATTAAATTATTTGGGTATGTTGTATCTGAAGTAGGGTATTTGTGATTTATTGTTTATTGAATGAATGCCCATTTGGAATGATTAATGATGGTTTGCAAATTATGTTTTCTTGAGTTTTGTGTTGGCTGATTGATTTGGGATTTTCCAGTAAAAGTGAACTTAATTGGTTTAAGTTCTTACTGTTTCTTTGTGGTTATCCATCATCTGGTTGATTCACTGTACAATCAGATTTTTATTTTTTATTTTTGGAAATTCAAAAATTTTGAACTAGGGTTATATTGAGTTTACTGGATATCATATTGAATTATCTGTTTTCATGCAGCATTCATGGCGCAGAGAGTTCCCATTAAGTGGGGTTTCAAATGGGATCGTTGCAAGCGCTGGTAAGTCAATGGTAATTGTCCTGCTTTGGTTTGAGGTTGAATTTTTACTTATTTTTTCTGACTTTTTTTTCTTTAAAATCTGTCATAATCTATCTGCTAGATTTTTCAAGGAGAAGACAAAGAAAAGTGTCGATGTCAGGGCCTAGGGGTCCTGGTCGGAAGGGATTTATGCCAAAGACACCTGTGGAAACAAGCACACAGAAGAGGGATCAAAGAAATACTGGAAAGAATGAAGATCCAAGCACTCCCACATCTAGCGAATATGTTGGGACTGGGAAGAAGACACTTGGAACTGATGAAGAGCAGACTGTTGAAATTACTCGAGGAACGGAAGTTGATGAAGAGAGGAATGATAAAGGTTCAAGTGCTCCAACGTCTAGTGAATATGAGTCTGGAAAGAAAACGCTTGAAATGAAAGTTGTTGCTGGTGAAAAACAGACTGTTGAAATTACTCAAGGAAAGAAAGTTGAAGGAGGGGATGACAATGGAAAAGCTGCCGGAGCAGATGAGAATGTGATAGAGTCGCAGAAAATAAAACCTACTGCAAAGAGTGATACTGGGCATGCAAAGGATGGAATAAGTTTGGAAGAAAAGAATTCGGGTATCATTAAGAGTAGTGCCAATGAAGGAAATGAAAGCATTACGATTGATGGAGTTAGAGCTGAAGATGTTTCTCTAGATTTAAAGTTGGAGATGGAGGCAAATTTGCATAAACAGGTTCTTGAGGAGCTTGCAGAAGAGAACTTCTCTAGAGGGAACAAAATGTTTTACTACCCTCAAGTGGTGAAACCTGATCAAGATATAGAAGTGTTTCTAAATAGGAGCCTCTCCACTTTAAGTAATGAGCCAGATGTTATGATCATGGGAGCCTTTAATGATTGGCGATGGAAATCTTTCACCATCCAGTTGAACAAGACTCATCTCCAAGGGGATTGGTGGTCTTGTCAGGTTCATATTCCTAAAGAAGCATATAAAATGGATTTTGTGTTCTTTAATGGAACGAATGTCTATGACAATAATAACCAAAATGATTTCTGCATACCTGTTAATGGTGGAATGGATGCACTTGCATTTGAAGATATCTTGCTTGAAGAGAAACGTCGGGAGCTAGAGAAACTTGCTAAGGAGCAGGCTGAAAGGGAAAGACAAGCTGAAGAGCAGAGGCGAATAGAGGCAGAGAGGGCTGCTAGGGAAGCTGATAGAGCACAAGCAAGGGCAGAGACTGAAAGGAGACGGGAAATGTTGCAACATTCGATGAAAAAGGCTGCAGTTTCTGTTGACAATGTTTGGTGCATTGAGCCTCATGAATTTAAAGGTGATGACTTGGTCAGATTATACTATAACAGAAGCTCAGGTCCTCTTGCTCATGCTAATGATATTTGGATTCATGGGGGGCATAATAACTGGAAAGATGGGTTGTCTATTGTTGGAAGCCTCATCAAGGATGAGAAAAAGGAGGGTGACTGGTGGTATGTTGAAGGTATACATGGATACATTTCTTACCATACATATTGTTATAATTGCTAGATAGATGTTAAAGATAGGTGGATTGCAGGAAAAATAAGCAGAGCATGTGTTTCTGTTTTTATCCATCTTTGGATGGACTTGTGTGCCACATGTCCATGGTTCCTAGAAAAACCTAACCCGTCTTTAGCAGAAAACCTTTTGCTTCATTTGGATACTCTGATCAACAGCTGCACGATTGTTCAAAGTAGGAATTTCATAGGAAAGCGATGATCACACTCTTGTTGCCTTGCTCCTGAGAAAGATCTCCAAGTATAGGGATCCATGAAAGGTGGATTATACCTCATTGCGTGTGCTGTGTAAATGGTCCTCCTATCATTATCTAGGTTATCTATACTGTCTAAAACTTTGTTGGTTTCCATCTATTTCCTCCTTTGAGCATACTAACTATCCTTTATAAACCAATTCTTTATTTTGTTAAGTTTATACTTGATGCTAAATAAGAAATGTTTGTACATCCAACCAATCAGAAAATCATTTTGGCGAAGGAAGTAGAACTTGGAAACAAGCTAACTTTAGTACATTTGATAATCTGAATGGGTCTGGTTAAGTGGTTAGTTCCGATCCTTTCCTTTCATGTCATACTTTAGATCACTGTGAGATTACTGAAGGACATTCTTTTTAGTGTTATTTTTGCTAACTACCTCCAAATGATACTGCAGTGAATTAAGAAGCTCTACATGGTCTTATCATTGCTTAGCTAATGATGTTCCTGCTGCCAATTTTATGAAATGCCAAAAGGTTATTTTATATCATATATCCTTATGGAAGTAACAGATTTTGGTAACACATATTATTGAGAAAGTAACTGTGGTGTCATCACGTACTCACTCGTATTCTAAATTCCAATGCAAATTCCATGACATTGTGATCTTATTATAACATCTTTAGTATATTTTCACTCCATGCTGTTTTGCAACATCTGTTGCAAGTTGCACAAATTCCATTCTTTTGAACAAATATATTTTCTGTAGTTGTTGTACTTGAACGAGCCCTTGTCTTGGATTGGGTTTTTGCTGATGGACCACCACAGAGAGCCAGTCTGTATGATAACAATCACCGTGAGGATTTCCATGCTATCGTACCACAATCTATTTCTGAAGAACTTTATTGGGTTGAGGAAGAATACCAGCTATACAAGAAACTTCAGGAGGAGAGGTGGTTAAGAGAGGAGGCTATACGTGCAAAGGTCAGTTTACCATGAAATTTTACATTCATGGTGATCAGATTGTTATCCTATAATATGCATTGGGAAGCATAGTGAAGATGCAAAAATTTTACTTGTTAATTTAGGAGAAAAGCATTCTTGGCCATTCTATTTCAGTATGGGGACACCTGAGAATGTAGTCAGGTAACCAAGAACAATCTAGTCTATCTCAGTAGACTTGCAGAGGGCAAAGGACCCCCATACATGAGTTTTGAAGTGGTGGGTTCTTGTTGCTTGTTCTCCTTATGAGCAAGTATGCAGTTTTGTGAACTTTCTTTCTTACAACATTAAAGCACCTGAGGTTTTGTTTTTCTGCCTTTTTTATTACCACAAATTGATCTTTGTCTCAGGAGAAATTTTATCTCCTTGCTTTTCTCATTTCTTTGTTACTGTTTCCAAATTTCTTTCGTTCTTATCTTGTCACAGGCTGAAAGAACAGCACGAATGAAAGCTGAAGCAAAGGAAAGAACTTTGAAAATGTTTTTGTTGTCTCAAAAGCATATAGTTTATACTGAGCCTCTTGATGTTCAAGCAGGAAGCACGGTATCAGTTTTGTACAATCCTGCCAACACAGTTCTGAATGGAAAATCTGAAGTTTGGTTTAGATGCTCATTTAACCGTTGGACCCACCACAATGGCCCCTTACCACCTCAGAAAATGTTGCCTGTAGATAATGGTTCTCATCTCAAAGCTACTGGTAAGTTTTTCAGTTGATGATTACTATTATGGAATATCATGTGGTTTAGACAATCTGTTCCTAGTCATAGTGATTGATTTTTTTCTTTGGTTTGGAAGGTTAAAGATTCTTTTTTTTTTTTCCAAAAAGATTCAAAGAAATGTGGTATCCAGTTTCTTGGTTAGACTTCCATCATAAACCATGCCTCAGATTCTGTTTTTCATGGTTGTGCCATCCAAGTTTGCGTACATTTTCTCTTTAATGTCTAAGATAGTTCTTCAAATATATGTTCCTAACTTGCGAGCAAGTAGTCAATACATATTTGACATTTCAAGGTGCAGCAATGTAAACAAGGAGAATTTTGACACTGAAAAATCGATGAAAAACCAGGTAATCCAACATATTTATCACACCCAAAATAGTTCTTTCTCTTCCACTAAGTGTTACATGTGCCTTTCTGTATTCAATGAATATTTCTTTTCTCAAGCAATCTATGAAAGCTTAGGAAATAAAGTCGTCCTTTTGCCCCTATCAGCATATGGCTTTCAGTATCTTCTGGGAGTGTGTTATTTATGTGTGGTACAAAACAATGGCTGCTCATGAAAATATTGCTGAAGGCCATGTGGTGCACTTTTTAGGCCTTGGACTCTATGAGTGGTTCTTCTAGCTCTTGGCTCACCTGAAAATAATTTGTTAGTAGGAAACCTTGACTCCTTGCTTCACAAGCTCCTTGATGAGACTATAGGGCTTATAGAAACTGGAATAAATGCTTGACATATCAAGTAATTAATTTGTTTGAGCACAACATTTCTGATAAAATGTGTCTTTGCAGTCAAGGTTCCATTGGATGCATACATGATGGACTTTGTATTCTCTGAGAGGGAGGATGGTGGAATTTTTGACAACCGAAATGGCATGGATTACCACATACCTGTTTTTGGATCAGTTGTAAAAGAGCCACCCATGCACATTGTGCATATTGCTGTTGAAATGGCCCCCATTGCAAAGGTACTTTTGGTTTTCAGTTTAATTAATGATTGTACAAAGCATCTTCCTTCTGTAGTGGACAACCATATCTCTGAAGTATTCAGTTGTTACACAACCACTTAAAGCAACTGCAACCGATTGAACATCTCCATCTGGAATACTGGATGCAACCAAAACTTCCCCTGTAATAACCCTTCTTCTTTTAGATAGCGGTCATCCATCAATAGATCTTCTTATCTTCCTTATGTGCCTATGACTGTAATATTTACTATTTTGAGGATCCATCCTTTGAACTGCACAACAGAGTGCTGCATTGTTAGAAATTCCTCTAAAAAAAATTTATCTTTTAAGTATTCCTAACTACATCTTCATAATGTGACTTTCCTTCTTTTAAATACCTGATTACATATTAGTCCATGCTTTGAATGCTGCACAAACTGCAGTTCTGGCCTCCAGCAATGATAAATAAAAAAGAGATGCTGTTGCTAAGGGATATGGGAGGAGCATCTGTTTATTGTTCTATGAGTCATACCCCTTCAATGTGATCTGAAACACAGGTGGAAAGAAAAGTTAAGATGCGGGCAATGGTGCTAGCACCAGCATGTGGGCATATTGTCACGGACTTAGTTTTTTTCAAATCTCGTGCAACACTTAGACAAATCAAGACCCTTGATCTTGCCAAGTCAACCTTACTCCCAATACTTAGCTTGCTAGGCTAAGACGCTCACGACTTGGAAGCTTTAAAAGACGTAGTAGGCAACTCTTGAAGAATGAAAGCTTTTATTGCTTAAAGGAAGCTTTACAAGTGCTTTGAAACTCACTTGCTTGGTTGGTTAGGTTCTTGGGTGGTGCCTTGGCCAAATGAGGCTTTATCCTATTTATAGGCACCTTAAGAAGTCTCTAGAACCTTGAAGGGTTCCTTACAAATCAATAATAATCTAGAAGCTCCTACACTAGTCTATGTACAAGGGTATGTACAAGATGACTTTGGACCACACTATTCCAATGCTCTCTTAGCCAAGTGTAGAGATGTGTGGACATCTCTAGCCCTCTCTAGAAGCTTCCATACTCTTCCACTTTGTAGCTAAGTGTAGATGTCTCCAGGGGTCTCTAGAAGCTTCCCACCTCCTATATAAGCTCATGGAGAGGGTCATTTGGAGCATCTTGTGACAATATGCTTATTTTGATTAAGCTCATTGATTTCTCCTCATGATGGCTATGAAGTTGTCTAAATTAGAGATGATCTCCTAGCTAAGTTTGGTGTTTCAAATTGGGAATTTGGATGTTGACTCATCAAAGTTATAGGGTCATCTCCTTTATTATGCCTAGCCATTATTTTGATTTCAATTTTCTTTTATTAGTTTTTCCTTTCATAAGGAGTTATTTCTACTTCTCTCTCTTGTAAATTTGGTCTGTATTAAAGGAAAAAATAGATAAGAAAAGAGTAGGAAGATCTTTGAATTGTTCATGTTCTTGTGATTGTGTATGTTTTGGAAATCATAGCTGAATTATTTTCCCCTAAAAAGGAAAAAAAAAAAAGGGAATGGGAAGAACACTTCCTAAAATGTTTTGTATATGAGAAATGAAGGAGGGAAGGAGAGAGGGACCATATATGGGCATCACATCCATTTTTCCATTTAACTGCCTCCGGTTTTTAAAGAGTGCCAAAATATATGTTTTTGGAGTGTTTGTGAGATGTCCTTGTTTATGATCCCAATCTTGTAGCTTGTGTATGAAAAGCATATTAATTTCTTCTGATATTTGCTTGTTTGTTTTTATTTTAGTTTTTTTGTGTATTATATTGAAATCTATTACAGGTGGGAGGCCTTGGTGATGTTGTCACTAGTCTATCCCGTGCTGTGCAAGAGTTAAACCACCACGTGGACATCATTCTCCCAAAGTATGACTGTTTGAATCTTAGCAATGTAAGCTTCAATCCTGTCTCTTCAGTCCAGATTATTGATTTCAATATTTTTTCTTTCTTATTCTTGAATTTTAGCCTCTATTACTGAACATAATATTATACCCTTGTCTTTGTGAAAGAAACATGCATCTGAATGTCAGTTCTATGGATGGTAGTTTAGTTTAACTGTATCTGTTAGAGGTCTATTTCAGAGATAGTTGAAGAATGAGTTTATTCTTATTTTTAGAATTTAGTCTGGAAATTTTCTTATACAAAATTCCTTGAATTCCAAGGAAATTCAGATTTACATCCTTTGGCAATGTGGTGCTTACAGAGCACAAGTATGACAACCATTACACCAATTGTTACACTTCTATTTTAGTTATTTCATTTAGTTTATTGAACATCTATGTTTTGAAACAGGTGAAGGACTTTCAGTATAAGAGATGCTATTTCTGGGGTGGAACTGAAATAAAAGTTTGGTTTGGAAAAGTCGAAGGCCTTTCTGTTTACTTTTTAGAGCCTCAAAATGGGTAATCCAGTAGTTCTGTTACACCTTTTAGACATAGCATTATTATTTTGGTAGGAATTTGTATCCCATTTTTACTGTTCATGCATATATTTCAGTTAACTACATCTCTGAACCATCCTCTTATTGGTTCTTTGTTTCCTTCTATGTTCTTTACTTGCTTAATGACATGGTTTTGGTGCTTCAGTTGTTCAGTTCAGTTACAAATATTTGTCATTTGTTCAATTACCAATAGTCAACCTAAGCACCTTGATTTTTATCACAACTGCTCTAGTAGTTAAATTCAATCCATTTGCAAGATTAAACCAGTCTCTTTATTGTTTCTTCCAGGCATTGCATGCACAAATAAATTCATGCTCAAAACATTGTTTTATTGTTTCTTTTGGGTGTTGCATAACCAAATAAATTCATGCCAAAACCATTCTTTAATTGTTTCTTTCAGGCATTGCATGGCTCACATTAATGCATGCCCTAATCGTGATGAGGTAGTTCTCCACTTCACTCCCATTTTGATTCTGGGAGGCTTGGATTGTTGTGCATGACTGAAAATTATGATCTGATTAATCCTTGAAGAATCCTTGGTTGTACATGTTCTCTGAGGTATGCCTTTGAGATCTTGACCGCCAAAGAGTGAATTCTGATGTCTGTGTTCAAAATGATTCTGACATTCTAGATTGACATCCTTCAAATATTACATGTTAAACTGTGGTAGTTCTCAGTCCCACCCCCCATCTTTGCCTTTTGGGAGGTTTGGACTATCATGCTTGGCAAAAAACTCCAACTCAATCCACCCTCAAAGAATATTTGTACACATTCTCTTAGTTATGCCTTTGAGACCATTGAAATTTTGTGCTGTGAATTATTTGGTGGATCACAGCAGCTTCTCCCTGAGGTTTGTGGAATTCACAGTTTGAAACCTTAAGAGCATCTCCTAAATTATTCTTTTCCCATATGTGATGTGCAACTAAGTTCTGAACTGGAAAATTTTGTTTTTGTACATGTTGAATAACAGTAATAATCATAACTGAGATGAGTTTGAATCTAATAACATCAAACTTATAGGTTGTGTGCAAGTCATGTACCTGATGGTTTCCAAATGATCCATGAATCACAAGAAACTTTGTATAGTGGCTTTGTTATGGCTGGTCTTACAGCTCTGAATTCAAAATTGTCAAAGAATCAAAATTGTTTCTATTTGGATTGTATTAATATTTATCACCAGTTCCACTCAGATATAACTTCTACTGATTGCCTTTGTTGTGGCTGGTGTTACAGCTCTGACATTTAAATTGTCAAAGACTCAAATTGTTTCTATTTGGATTGTAATAATCTTTTCCCTAGTTCCATTCAGGTATAAATTCTACTAAAGTTCCATTATTGATGCCTTGACATAGACCTTGTTCTTGTCTCAGTAGTTGCAATTTAGCATGGAGAACTGAATTCTGGATATTTAATTTGTGTAACACTGGATTTGAACATGTATTCATGATTGTCTGCCATTCTGTTCTTTACAAAATTCAGCTGTTGGTTGCAGCAAAATCCTCTATAGAAAATTTCTTGATGCATTTTCCCTTGTAGATTTTTTTCGGCAGGTTGCATATATGGGTGTAGGAATGACGGGGAAAGATTTGGTTTCTTTTGTCATGCTGCCCTTGAATTTCTGCTCCAAAGTGGATTTCATCCCGTAAGTTTAATAATTTGACTCATTTATCAAGTTATTGCTTTTTAACACTATTCCGCTAACTCATTCATGTTCTAGCTTCAGTGGTAAAACTTGACGTTTCTACATCTTGATGTATATTATTATGTTTACAAGTGCTCCAACTCATCAAATAAATTTTTCATATTTGGGTCTAATTAAGCTAACAATAAAGATCTGTTTACCTATCAAAAAAAGAAAAAGAAAAAAAAACAATAAAGATCTGTTTAGAATATTGTCATACTAATATACACACAGAAGACCAATTTTTTTTTTGGTTGTAATTTTCATTTATTATGTTAGTATGTTCCTATTAAGTGTATCCATTCTGACTAGTGCTTTATGCTGGGCAGGATATTATTCATTGCCATGATTGGTCTAGCGCTCCAGTTTCGTGGTTGTTTAAGGACCATTATAAGCATTATGGACTTAGTAAAGCTCGGGTTGTCTTTACAATACATAACCTTGAATTTGGGGCACCCCTTATTGCGAAAGCAATGGTTTACACAGACAAGGCTACAACTGTTAGTACATACCATTTTCCTTCAATAAATATTATTCTTAGTATTTACAGCGATTCAATTTTGTTTTTATGTTTGTTTCTTGGTTGCTCTTTTCAATAATTTATATATATTTTTTACTTGATATATGCTTTAACAAGTTACTTTTATTGGCATCTTCTTTGTTAAGAAGTTAGATTAATATGTTTACCTTAATCACTGAATTTCAAACTTGTTCTTTATTTTTTATTTCAAATTATTTTATTTTATTTTATTGATTATTGATTTATTTATTCTTAGGATGGGTTTGCATGTTAGTCATAATGCATGTTATGATGCTTTAATATGCTTAATTTTTTTATTTTTTTGTTACAGTATCTGCATAGCGTCTTGATAAAACTATAGAACAATGGTGGATGAGAAAAAAAAATTACTGAGAATTCTTGAAACTGGATGAAAAAGTAGGACCTTTGAGTTCTTAAGAAATTAGGATTGTGTGAAGATAACATTTTTGAAATTTTCTCATTGTTGGCTGGACTTGTCTAGATAGAACTCTTTTAATTAATAAAAAAAAAAGAGAGAAAAAGAAAAAGAAAAGGTTAAATTTATTATAGATGAAAACTCTAGGTTACATTTTTGGAGGATGATATTTGTAGGGGACTCTTTACCTTTGAGATAATTTGGCTCAAACTCCTAGTAACCTGAGACAAGTAAGACTTCTGAACCATTGATGCATAGAAATCAGAGGAATCAATAATGCCCTCTCTGTTCCATTTGGAAGTCAATTTAGATTTCATGCTTTTCCATTGTATCAATTTAGTATGCCATTGAAGAAATTGCTGATATCAAAAAGGAGAAACCATATGCGATTTTTTTGCAATAATCTGTGCTCTCTTTCATATATGGCCATTGCAGCACCTTAATTCTGAATGTTCATATCTGCAGGTATCCCACACGTATTCAAGAGAGGTTTCTAGGAATCCTGCAATTGCTCCTCATCTGTACAAGTTCCATGGTATATTAAATGGAATTGACCTAGATATATGGGACCCATACAACGATAAGTTTATTCCTGTAAGTAGATTATGGTAGTTGAAGTTGAAATCCTTAACTTGTAGCTGTCTTACTGAATTCCCTCATGTTTTATCATCTACAAATTATACAACATACTATAATTTATGTTTGCATAAATAGAATACTAAAAGAAAGAATAATCTCCATCTACTACTAAATTGGGCATATTAAACTTCAGTAGAATAGGATTACAATCAGTAGCAAACCCTTGAAGCTTCTTTCTTTTTCTTATTATACTTGGAATTAAACTATGACATCTTCATACCTTTTTAAATTTAGAGTTTGATGGGCATTACTTCTGTAGATTTATGCTTCATATGATATACTCTAATCGATCATATTGCTAATACTTGCTGAAACATACTTCCTTCATCCTCTGGAAAACTACAAAACTTTTTTTTCTTGCTAAGGTACTTGGCCCTGGAAAAAGGCTGGGCAAAAGGACTGTGTTAACTTGTAAAGGAGTATTGATGTGGTAGGAGTTTGCTATTAAGATGAAATTCAATGGTGAATTTAGAATTTTTTTTTTTTAAAAAAAAGAGAGTAAAGTTGTCACTCAAAAGCAGAGCAATTAATTACAATTTAGGAGTCTTCATTCACACCCTTATCATTAGAACATATTAACAGAGGTCTAAGATAGTGACCGTCTTTGATCTGTTTTCATCACCTAAAATTTTTGGGCCAAGAAGCAACGTTTTCTGTGTGATCTCTTGTTGAACTTTTCTTGCTGGTTCACATAATCAACATAAAATTTAAGTCAGTTCTTGGCGTAAACGTATTGTAAATGGAGTTGCCTATCATTAATTTTCATAAACTAATTAACCAACCATTATATTTCTAGTAAGAAAAGATTATAGGGAGGTTTTAACCTATATATTTTTTTTGATAAGCAAGCAGAATATATATATAAGAAAGGCAAAGAAGCCTCAAGGCATACAGGAAGTATACGAGACTACCACCCCCTTAACAAAAAAAACAACACGACCCAAACCCTATATATGATCACAAAATCAATAATATTGAAGCACTTCACTCATACTATTGCTTTGTTATATAAGTGTTTAGTGGTTCTCAATTTACCATTCTAATCTCTATATTTTTTAAGCGACAAATTTATTGGAACGAGGTAGTTAATTGGTTTATTTTTCTTAACATTGGAACACAAAGTTCTTTTATTGTGACTTTGAATAGTTTTCATTGGGCTATACTTCTCAATATGCTGCATGGCATCTGTGATTTTGCAACTGCTGTTGAAGGTTTGACATGGAACAAAATGCATTTATTTTCCTTTGTGTCTGATTATAACCTTAGCATCATTGAATACATTTTGGAGCTTTTGTTCACTTCCATTGTCAGATGCCTTGGCAACTGGGGCTAATACATGTCTCATATTTTTCTAGGTACCTTACACTTCAGACAATGTTGATGAAGGCAAAAGGGCTGCCAAGGAAGCCTTACAACAAAGGCTTGGTTTGAAAAAATCTGATTTCCCTTTGGTAGGAATTATTTCTCGCTTAACTCATCAGAAAGGAATCCACCTCATCAAGCATGCCATTTGGCGCACCTTAGAACGCAATGGACAGGTTCTCTCTCTCTCTCTCCTCTTTTCCAAGGGTGGTTATGGACATCTATACCTGCACATTATATTCATCCTAGATTATCCACTCAGCACCTGGGAATGAGTAGGACGGGACTTAACCTAAGAATTCTAACTTATATTTCCATGAAATGTACATTGCTCTCTCTCTCTCCTCTCTGTGTGTGAATCATACCTTTTATGCTCAATGTCGATCATTTAAGCTAACTCAACTGTATAGTTCAAATTGGTGCATTTTAAGAGCTGAATCTTATACCATTTTCATCCTCTGAAGATACAAAATATGATGGCAGGTTGTATTGTTAGGTTCAGCTCCAGATCCTCGTATTCAAAATGATTTTGTTAATTTGGCGAATCAGTTGCATTCTTCCCATGCTGATCGTGCTCGACTTTGCTTGACCTATGATGAGCCTCTTTCACACTTGGTATTCTCTCATGCATCTTGAATTCTGTAACCCTCAGATACATAATCCCTGGTTGCATCTGTGGTACAAACATGGTAGTGACTTACCCATTTGGATAATATTGTAGATTTATGCTGGTGCCGATTTCATTCTAGTTCCTTCAATCTTTGAGCCATGTGGACTTACCCAACTCACAGCAATGAGATATGGTTCAATACCTGTGGTTCGTAAAACTGGAGGTGAGTAGATATCTTTTGATTGTTATCAGTGGTAAGGATTAACTGTTCATATCTGCTGTCTCAAGTGCTGGACATTTATCATGTGAATGTTCTCTTACACGGTTATGGCAAATTAGGGCCATGATAGAGTAGGGAAAAGGTTGTGATAAAAATGACTTGTCTTTTTCCAAAATCATTTGTTTGCTTCAACTGCCTTTTTTTCTGTGTTGGGGTTGAACATATACTTTGACAGCAAGAAATTGATGCACAGTTCTATATGATGCAACAGTTAAAGTGAATTAATATATTTTCCTGTTAATCAAGAAAAGGTCGAATCATCATTTACCTTTGCAAATTGAGTTTTTGGAAAAGTATGGCCGCTAGGTCAAAAAGAGCCCTTCTGCACTTCTTTGCATTTTGATCTACGCATCTGGAATATACTCAGATTTTCGAAGTGTTCAACCTCCCTTTTTAGAACGAGATTGTGCTTTTACTTCATGAATCTTCAATTTGTCAATAGTCGCTTAGGCTTTGTTCTCTTTTTTGAATACTTGCTGCTGGGTGTCCTGGGCATGACATATGGAATCTAGTGGTTACTGGAGATCTTGTCTTGGGTCTGAGTGGGAATTCTATCTTTGTCACTTTCCATGTTCATTACTTACATGCATCTGTTTATCTGTCTAAGCATATCTGTGGTTATGTTTTAGTGTGTTGGGGGTAAGCATATTTGCATACAGCCTGACAATTGTGTAGTTTATGGAAATTGAACTTGCCTTGCCTATGAAAATGTATCTGTCATGTCATTCTTCTTGCTTATATTAAGCTGGAGTGAGTAATATTTTAAGTCCTTGGCACTGACAATGTACTTGGCAATTCATTTGTGCTCATTTGCTTCCTATAGGACTTTATGATACTGTATTTGATGTTGACCATGATAAAGAGAGAGCACAAGCACAAGGCCTTGAACCAAATGGATTCAATTTTAATGGAGCTGATCCTGTAGGTGTTGATTATGCTCTCAATAGGTGAGTGGATGTATGCTTTGTCTAATCAATTAGGTAAAGGTAGTGTTTTCTTTATTCATTTTCAATTTCTTTGATCCACTGTTTCCTGTCCTAATCTTTAAATAATTAAAGAAGTACCATATAACTGGACCCCTCAAGTGATGAGCTAGTGATAATCAGTGCATGTGACACCCTAGCAATTAGAAGCGACCCTCTTTTTTGTGGGTTCCAGTCATGAGTGCAACTTAAAGTCTCTTGTGTTTTCCAGTCCTATCACTTCCCCCTTGGCCATTTTAAAAAGTGGCAGAGGATCGAGAAGAGGGACAGGGCTTAATATTGAGGTCATCTGTTAACTTCAGATTTGTTCTCATTAAAATATTTTGGACTGCCATGTGCTGTCTCTCTTTCTCTTGTACATCATATGTTTATTAGTGGAAAGGACTTGATATGAAATGATTTTTTGTATCTTTTTTTTCAGAGCAATCTCTGCTTGGTATGATCGCCGGGATTGGTTTAAGTCATTATGCAAGCAGGTGATGGAGCAAGACTGGTCTTGGAACCGGCCTGCTCTTGACTACATGGAGCTCTACCATGCAGCTCGCAAGTGAAATCAAGAAACTGATTAGGCCTGGAGAGTAAGGTGTGACCCAATTGCGCCCCACCTCCTGTACAGGTTTAGTGACACGCCCTGATTGAATTTTGCTCATCCAAATCCCAATTAGCTGCATATATTGATAGCTCAGTTTAATTTTCCCGTCTTAATAATGTAAGATTACATCATTTGTAGAGCTCTCATCCTTTCTGTGTAGCATAAATTGATCACACAAATATCAATTGCACTGGACAAGAATTTGTCAACTGTGAAACAGGAACAATAAAAGATGGGAAAAGGAAAACACAGAGATCTAATTCTTTTTTTTTCCTTTGCCCTCCCTCCTGTAAATAAGAAGTTTAGAAGAAAAGTTGCATTCTTTTTATAATTTAGATCATATGGTTATTCCAAGCCCCATAGCAGGAGTTCAACTGAAGTTCCAATATTCACTGAAGATTCAAACTAAGCTGGAAGTGGTGATAACATTTCTGATTGTTTCCTGTGACAAATCTGTGGCTCAGGTGGAAGAGTTTGTTGTAAAATCTCTTTAAAGTTCTTTAGGGTTTTTACTTATTTCTTTTTTTCAATTAAGCCCTGAAATCTGAAGCTTTTTGTAGTATGGATGCCTAAACTGAACCCTGAAAGGCACATCTTGTAACTATATTCATATGCAGAAACTATCAGTAGTCCATGTTATATTAGGCAAAGAAGAAACACATAATTTTGCAGGCTGTTTATGGAATATCATAATCTTTTGGAGTCATTCTGATGATATCAACCTCCATATTCAAACTAACAGTTTGCTAAATGTTTTTACTCCCTTTCACTTCCATCCTCTACTACTTCTACCAAACTGTCCTTCTAATCAAACACACTTTTGTCACCTTTAACTGCTCTATGGAACAACCATTTGGAAATGCACTCATGTCTTGGACCACAGGTAGGTGGGCAAATTCACTTTTTATTCATCTCCAAGTTAAACTTGTATGATGCTTTGAAACAGTTCTAGATCACATACATTGCAGCTAATCAGGACTAAGTACTGGAGAAGAATACGAGTGGGGAAGTTCATTTTTCCGTTCACAGCCACAAAAATTGCTTGTTTTGGGTGGGCATTGAAGCGACCAACACTTGTGGAAATGATTATTTTGCGACTATGTGGGGCTGTGGCCTTTGAGACTTTGAGAAGCATATTCAGTGGAGAGAGGTCTCCATTTTATTGAAGACCCCACTTATCTTCAGGAAAAGAAAGGTCTCCAATGTGCTTATCTTATCAAAATTCAAATCGAAGTAGATGCCTTTTGGATGGTAGAAAAAAGGGTTCATATTTCTGATGATTAGAAGGATTTGATAATTTGTTGATTGCTATACATCAAAACTCTCTTACTCAGACTCCACTCAGTCTTACAGTTTGATTGAACATCATCGAGATGGATCAAGTCCAATTAATATATTTTTAATATATTCGTGATCAAGTTATTAATAATTCGTCAAATCGATTGATTTCATTTAATAATATTACTAATTATGAGTGCATAAGGCTAAGCAATAGGCTTATGTTTAATCACATTTGCTGGTGCCACAGTTCCATACCATTATGAGACATTGGCTTATGATTTGAGTGTGTCTCCTAAAGTTAAAGGGTGGATATTCCTTTAAATAGGAGGGTAGATTCCCTAATAATTTGGATCAAACTTTCATCCAACTGCACCCACCTTGAACTTCTCAAAATTGTTAGATTCTTTATCCATACCTGTCAAATTTCACTGAAAGGCTAAAAGTCTATGGACTCTTTGAACTGGAACTGCAACGAAACACAGAACCCACTTCATGAACCCTTTGATTTTAGAGGTAAAGTGGTCAAGATAGAGATAATCATTGCAAGAAAATGAGAGTCTGAAATGGGTTTTGCCGGAAGAAGTCCAAGCATGAATCAATATTTTCTACTTCACTGGGTGGGTGAATGCCAATTGCCATGAACAATCACTGCATGGACCCTATGGGAAGGGGAGGGGAGGGGAGGAAAGGACGTTGACCCACAGGCCACCCTTTGTGTCTCTGTGTGGTGGACCCTCCTGATATGAAATTGAGAAGACCTCACCCTACCAGTCTACCACCCTGACATATAATTGCACCCACATTCACATACTCATCTCTCTCTCTCTCTCTCTCTCTCTCTCCCTAGTCTTCTACTCTACATTCACGTTATCTGCAATGATCCCCAAAACCCAGGAAGCATTGAAGAATGAAGCAATAGATAGGAGTTCAGTCACAGTTAAATCACAAACACCCACCATAGATCTCAATGTGTACCAGTGAACGAAGTGCTTTTACTACATGAGCGCCTGCTCCAAGGCACCCCGCTTAAAGAAAAGTTGGTTCAGAGAAGAGAAAAGATGGGGGGTGGAGAGAGTGAGTGCAGAGAGAAAGTGGAGAGTTGTTTCTCTTTCTCTGTCTCGTTGTGCTGTCTCTGTGGTGGTGACAGGCACAGCCAAATGAGCTAACTAGGCTGAGTTGTTGCGACTTGGGACTTGGGGAGTTGGATAAGGATACGGAACTCTGAGGAGTTTTGTCAGACCAATAATTTCTGTTTACCTTTCCAATCAAAAACTCTGGTTTTTTGAAAAAATTGGGAGGAACCTTTTCTCGAGAAGTATCTGGATACAGAAGGGTTTCCAAAGGAGGAGAAAGAAGTGGTGTTCGGGGTTGATCAATGGGCTCCTTGGCCTATTATTCTTGATATTCTTGCTCCTTTCTTTCTTCTTCTTCTTCTATTTATTGTTCATAGATTTTTGTATTAAACTCACCTTCCGGTGACCATTTACCATTTCTAAGTGGAGGGGTTGGAAAAGAGTAGAAAACTGATATTCTTATTAAAAAAACCTAATTACCCTTACTTTTCTTGGCAATGATGGCTACCCAAAAAAAACACATCTCATATTCATAAACATCTATCTTTGTTGTCTTTTTCTCATTGATTTCTGCAGAGTACCATATTTAGACCCTCGAAGTCTGTGAGCTTGTTTGGAGGTTTCCTGAGCCGCGGAAAAGGGTTTTCACAGCTTCTCTTTCTTAACTTCTGATTGGTTTTTATTCTTGAGATAATTTTGAAACACTGGTTCTTTCTGGAGGGTATTGAAACAAAGGGAAGGTAGATTCCTCCTTATTCTCTTACACCCCTTTTCCTTTTTGATTCCCAAGAACACACTAACAAAGCCACACTCCAAAAAAAAAAAAAAAGAAACCCATTTGTTTTTCATCTACTTATATTGCAGGAAGTGATTCTGTTGCTCAGACCTATCTCTTTTCTCTCTCCTCTCTCTGCGCACCCATTTCAATTTTGTGGGGTTTGGAGCAATCAGCCATGGCTAATAGGCATGCTGCCGTAGGGAATAGCAGTGGTGGTGGGGGTAGATCAATGAGAGATGAAGATTTTGATGAAGAAGATGTGTGGGGTGTTGTGAAGGACAGAGAAGATTCAAGTCCTATAATGAGGAAATCCAAGGATTACTCCTCTGGTTCTTCATCTTCTTCTTCGTCTTCTGCATGGCGCCTACCCACTGCTCCAAGAGGGATCAGAAGAGGCAACAACACTCCTTCCCATGAAGCCAAGCTGGTTCAACACTCATCAGCTCCAATGAACATCCCTGACTGGTCAAAGATTTACAGAAAGAACTCAAGGGCTATGCCATGGGTTGATGGTGTGGAAGATGTCAATGATGCTGGCAACACTCATCAAATATGTGTTGTTGATGATGATGATGATGATGGAGATGATGACATAGTCCCTCCACATGAATGGATTGCTAGGAAGCTTGCAAGCAGTCAGATTTCGTCCTTCTCTGTCTGTGAAGGGGTTGGAAGGACACTCAAAGGAAGAGATCTCAGCAAAGTGAGGAATGCTGTTCTGACAAAAACTGGGTTCTTAGAGTAGTGTCTTTTATCAGCCCACCACCCACCTCCACCACCATCGTTCTCTGTTCTGTTCCTATGTAATCTTTTTCAATTTCTTTTTTACCTTCAGCTTTACTGTTAGTCAGGTGGGGTGGTGGACCTAGGATTAGAACAGAGTCTCTCTAAAAGCAGTCACAACTGCCTTTTCTTGGTGCTGTTTGGAAATAGTGAAAAAAAAATGAAGAACAGCCTCAGAGGTTTTTGTCTGTTAGGACTTGTGTTTTGGTTGGGTTGATTGGATATTGCACCTATGTAAGTGAAACTGGGGATATGAAAAAAGTAATTGGTTAATCTTCAGGTCTTTTTGGTAAGTGTCTTCATGTCTTGTTCTCTGCTTTTTGGCTGCTTTTCTGCAACTATTCTTGGTTATTTTTAGTAGCTTCATACCTGTTTGTTTTATTCATTTCTTACTTTATTTTTGTTGGGTGAGAAACAAGTTAGATAGCATCCAAATGTTACATCATAAGGGACCCTCCATTCCCAAGTTGACCCCAATCACTTGCCTCTTGCTCTTAGGATGCTCCCTCTAGATACTAACTAAAGTAGAGCCCATTTCTTTATGCAGGGATGCCATATATGTATTCATCTCCTCCCTGCACACCCCCTTGTGCTAATATTGGAATTTTCTTGTTAGGAGTATATGCCTCTCAATCCCAATATACCCTCATCTGCAAGCAACACATGCTCCTGTGTCAGATTATGTGGTCCAAATAGTCAGAAATTTGCCATTAGGGATATCTTTCTTGATTGAATCCTATCAAATTCTTGACCCTTGATACTTCACTTTCCTGCCCAGTCTCTCTCCCAACTTTGGTTATATAGGTTTTGAGCAGGAGTGGGCAATTAGTGGCAGATTGTTGGCCAAATGTTCAGAATACTGCTCCTAGGAGTATCGTTCTGTCCAGCAAATCCCATTCAATCATTGGAATTCAGTCTCTGCTAGTCTCCCAGGATGTGAGGAGGGCTTAGCAGTCATATGTATGCACATTGTTTGCGTGCAAAACGTGATCTAGTACATACTATATGACAATTAAGAATGTCATTGTAGGTGGTCAAGTATCATACTATGAGACAATTAAGAAGTTTGTTGTAGGAATATTTGTGGTCTTATGTATCTTTCTATTTATAGAAGTTTTGAGCAGGACTTTGACACCAGATGACACGCTAAATTAGCAAGTAATACACAATGTAGTATCATTCTACATGATGGATACTCAGAATACTGTTACTAGCTTATAGGAAAATCTATTGTCTTAAATGGTTGTGTGATCTCCCTGGCTGACATTTATTTTCCTGATCCTTCATCAAGTGGGGATATTCAAATCCTCTAGTAATTCTACACAGGTTGTACTTAGCCTCCATGTGAAAATAGGTTGTATTTGAACAACATTCTCATTAGGAAGTTATTGATTTTGTTATTAATTACTTCTTCATTAGAAACTATGCCCAACTAGTGAAAAAATGGGAAAAAAAAATCTAACACAAAAACAGTAAAGATTTAGGTGACTAGCAGAGTCTCAGTATTAGCTAGGTTAACAAAGTTCTTCCATCACCACTCTGGAGGAATATATAAACACACAATCATGGGAGATACAAAAGGTACAATGAAAACCTCTAATTTCTTAGATTGCAACCTACTCTAAAAGGTTGATGGACATGAGAGTCTAAGCAAAAGTTCTTTAGGAGGGTGCATTTTCTTTAACTGGTTCTCTAGAAGATGCAAATGGAGGCCAAAAGCTTTCAAAATTATCTACACTTCTTTCCTCCAAAAGGCGATACCATTGGTATAGAATTAGTAGTTCACAAGTAGAATCCTCCCAATTCCCCTCCTGGGACCAGTTCTCCTTTTGCTTTGTATCTGTTTCTTGAATACTATAATTCAATTCAATGATCCTTGTGCTCCACCAGGAAGGTTGGTTTTACCCCCTTTTCCCAACAAGAATAACCATGATTTTGGTGAAAGATTCCCTGTACCTTTCCCTCCCCACCACTATTAGGATCATGGTGTGAGCATCCTCCAAAAGTTATAGGAACAAACAGCAGAATCAAGACCTGCCAAGGCACGTTACGATACAATACAATTCAGTGCAACTTGTTCTGGTTTTCAGGTAGAATCCCCTGTTGTGATCCGAATCAGTATGCATTATATTCCCATATATGGTCCTCCAGCTGACCCTTTCAAGGTCAAGTTCAGTTTCTTTTTCTTTCTTGATGCAACCTTAGCTTTTTATTGCCTGTGTACAAGATACTGAAACCACCTCTCTTCTTGTTTATCATCAGGACTTATTATCTATGTGAAGCAGATGTTTTATTTAATTGAAAACTAGTGGACATTCTATAGTGAAATGAAATTATTGTGATTGTAGCAAGGCTTATTGAACATTTTCTGCTGATATGGTGCAAATTTGCAGTGGGCAGATCAATTGAATAGGATCCAAGAAGAGTCAAGCCAGATGGCCTTATCAGCTTGCTGGGTTTTGGGCTGCACAGAGACCGGGTTTAGGCCGGGTCTGGGTTAACCCAGCACAACCAGTTTGTTGAACACAATGCCAAGGTCACTGGCCACTCTCTCTTATAACCAGGCCCTTGATGCATGGTCCTCGGACCAAGCTGAGCACCCATATTTCAAGCATGGTTTCTAGACTAAAAAGCTCAAACCTCCTGAATCAGATTGCAGTAAGGACTTGGGCTGATACTTAAAGTTCAAACTTCAAAATGGGCTTCTCCTTTTGAATCAAAAAAGGCAAAACAACAAAAAAGAATTGATCACCCTTTTTGTATGCATATAAATTTGTCAGATTCTTTCTTTACAAGATTGGTGTCTACTGATTTCAAAATTCAAATGGTGGTACTTCCAGGAGAAGAAATGAGACCAAAAGAAAAAAATGAAAAAATGAAAAAAAGGAAAAAAAAAAAAAAAAAAAAAAAAAAGCATAGGCAAATACCTGAAGGAAAGAAAGAACAGTTATGCTGCATTAACTTCAATACCAAAATAAAACTCCCTCTGACACATTAAAAGAGCAAACTGTTAATTGAATCCTAGCAAATTAATAACTAATATTTGAAACATATGTATTTATTATTGATTTTTCAAATTAAAGTTACGTAATTTTTAAAAATAATGGAAGGAAAACTCTACAATTACTTGGAATTTAAAATGGAAATGAAATTGAAGTTCAACAGAAAACTGAACAGATCCAACCTCTACATGGAACTGTTACTGTTCCTTTATTTGTTTTTTTTCCAGTAAATTTAAGTTTATGGGAAACGTTTGTTGAAGGACGGTTCAGTATTTTGGAATATTAAGAGAGGGCAGTTGGTGGGTCTGCACTCTTCTCACTCCAATGCAGGGGAGGTGAGAGAGGGACAAGGATTGAGTGGGAGAGAACGTAAAAATTTGATCTTTGGTGGTGAAATTTCCAAATTTGTTTCTGGGTTTTGCAGATTGGTGTCTCTGAATTGTTGGATTTTTTTTGGGAGTATAAGGTTAGTGAGAGGGAACAAGACCAAAAATGTATTTGAAAAACAGGGGAGGAACAGAGTATCCTTCTAAGAGTGTTGTATCTCGGAATTTGGCGCTTTTGCTTTGCTTGAGCAGCTTCTGTGCTGGCATGTTCTTCACCAACAGGTATTTCTTTAATGGGTCTCTGTTTCTTCTTTGAATTTGGAACTTTTCCTTTTATTTGTGCTCCTGTTTGGTTGGTGAGAAAATGTAGGGAGAAAAACAATGAACTTAGAATTTTTGTACATTGGGTTCTTCCTTATTTGGAGCCTGGGATCAAGACCTTGATTCGACTGAGCCTAGTTGAATTATTTGGCTTAGCATAAAGCATAAATTCAAAATTCTATTTCTCTTCCTTTTTCCCCACTTTTCTCGGGAACCAAATGGATGGTGATGGTTGTTCTTCTTGTGGAGGGCTTTTGGTTTGCTTCAATGCATTTTTCCCATATGTGTATGAATAGGTGCCTTTTTCCGAGAAAAAGTAATCCACGGTTTACTTAGAAACTATCTTTTACATCTGGATATTAATGGGTGTTGAATGAGATTCTAAAAAATTGGTTGATAATTGTGTTTGTGAATTGGGGTCATTGATTGGTAGTGATTCTTGTTTGAAGTGGTCCTGGATCCAAATATTATGAGTATATTTGAATTTTGTTGTGCTTTTCCATGTGGTTTTCTGAATTTGGATATCTTAGACTAGGGCCAACTTCAATCCTTTTGCACTTTCTTTCCTGTTTACATCAGTCATCAAAATTTGGATTTCTTTATGCATGTGCCTCACATTGTTCCATTTGGGGAAAGATGATTTTTCTTGATTTATTTTATTTATTTATGGTTCACCTCCCTCATATCTCTCTTGGAAGGGGAGATTTCTGTGTATGCTGTGCTTGGCAATCTGTGGCTTATCTTCATTATGTTGAAAGAAAACTTGTTTATCTCGAAATATTTTTCTTATATTGCAATTTTTATGGGTTGGGAAATGGTCGTGTGGGTGTGGCTGGTGTTAGTATATTCCTTTCCATATTAATCAAGAACTGTTGGTTTTAGGATGTGGGCAGCGTTTGAAGCTAAAGGCACAGAGAGGATGACTGGAATTAAAGATGAAAGAATTAAATTAGCTTCTGAGGGTTGTACTCCAAAACTAGCAAGTGTATGTATCCAAATATTTCACTTTCATTCTAGTCTCATTTTACACAGGGTCAAATTCATGGAAGAATGTTCTTCAGTTACTGTTAACACAAATTTTGCTGGCTTATTTAGTGTGCATATAATTTGAAATCTTTTAAGGGCATGTTTGGTGTAGATATCTTCTGTTATTCTTCATTAGCAGTCTTTACATTATTAATCATATTGTGCCTTGTTAGTTTGGCTTCTTTTGGTTTATATATGAAACCCAAGGGCAGTTCCATCCAAAATATTTGTATTTTAATTCATGATTACAAATAGTATTTGCTTGGGATAATAATGCCCGGTATCCCAGGTGTATTCTTTCCTAAAAAAGTATTCAGGGTGAAAGCATAGTGCTTGGGAATTCCGTTTTAGGTATCAGCTTCTTTATAACTCTGAGGTGGTCTTTAGCT
Source organism: Vitis riparia (assembly GCF_004353265.1). Lineage (NCBI taxonomy): Eukaryota > Viridiplantae > Streptophyta > Magnoliopsida > Vitales > Vitaceae > Vitis > Vitis riparia. The sequence continues at coordinate 22,710,176 of NC_048440.1, forward strand.
CATCTGAAAAGCACTTATTTTTCCTCTCTACTAAAGCTTAAAAATGGCTTCTTGATACTTTTCCAATGATAACTGCTGTAGTGATATACAAGAAAATTTTCTTTGTAAATGTGATTTCATGACCACCAACAAGATTGTCTGTTTAGCTCTGGTGGCTTCTAGTTATTTTTCATTCAAACTCATAGTTAGATATTTGCCTTGATTGTTTTAGGTAATATTGACATGTTTATTATAATTTTTCATCAATCTTTTTGCCTCACTCAGAAGGTGATAAGGCACAAATCCAACAACATTCTGGGGGAAGTTTCAAAGACCCATCATGCTGTCCAGTAAGTGAAAAATCAATGCTTGTTTTCTCTGGATTTCTCCTATATTAGGTATTTGCCTATCTGGTAATCTGAGCCGAAAGTTTATTGCCATATATGGAATGCAGAACACTAGATAAAACAATTTCAAATCTGGAGATGGAATTAGCTGCTGCAAGGGCAGCTCAAGAGTCTGTATTGAATGATTCTCTCATATCAGAAGACCACAATATCGCTGAATCAACAAAGAAAAGAAAATATTTAATGGTTATAGGAATCAATACAGCTTTTAGTAGCCGGAAACGAAGAGATTCAGTTCGTGCAACTTGGATGCCACAAGGTGCATAAACTGGCCTCATACTTGTTTTTCAACTTTTTGTTGCCTGTCTTATGCTATTTTTGTTGATTATTTTACTGTGGAAAAAATAACTAGGTGAGAAGAGAAAGAAACTGGAAGAAGAAAAGGGCATTGTCATACGCTTTGTTATTGGTCACAGGTGGGATTTAATATTCCCTTCTTCAATGCTATGTTATTTAAGGACATACACATTCTGAATTTATTTTAACATGCTCAGCTATGCCATTTCCTCTAATGTTTGCTTATGCATTTTGCTGTCTTCACATAGAATATTAATGTCCGATATTCTATAATTGAGGTTTAGAATTTAGGTCTAGTATAAAGAAAAAGGAGTAATTATTAACACAGTGATGAAATGGTAAATTTAGGACTTTAGTGACTATGAGAAAGAATACACAGAGCACTTCAAATTTATTTGAACGAAAATTTCTGCTACTCTAAAAGAATTACTTTTGCCTTCATTTTCAGTTATATCTAGATGGCCACTAAATGATGTTGCCTTGAGTAAAAGATGGAAGTGAGGCATTGTTAAAACAAGTTTTGGAAAGCTTAAGATAACCTTTGAAAACATATGTGACCCAAGGATGGAATCCAAATACTCACAGATTTTGTATAGGTTTTTGTTAAAAGCATGGCTTCCATGTTAACGTTGTTAGAATGCTGGAAATGCTTGTGGTTTGACTATTCTTCAATAAGGTGTTTTATGGGGTCCAAACTTTCTACCATTTTGTCATATCAAGTTTTCTCAGAGAACTTGCCTAAATTTTCATGCGGATTGAGTAAGTCAGCATGAGGTTATTTAATCTGCATCTTTTATCGATGGTTATTTAAGTAGCTATGCACCAATACATGCTGACACGGTGAAAAAACCAGTATCACTGTATGTCATCTGACTGGACGGGATTCTCTTGCATGATTAGCAGAAGATCTAGTCAGGTTTTTTGGGTGTCACACTTAACTCTATTTTCTATGACCACCCTCATGAATTGAGCCTCAAAACACTTGCAATTTGATGAATATGTTCACTCAATTATTCTAGTTGTTTGTAAGTTCTTGGGATTTACAATGTGGATTTGGTGAATATGATGAATTTTGGCAACTGGCCTTTTGTCACTAGTTCGACATCTGGTGGTATTCTTGATAAAGCTATTGAAGCAGAGGAAAGAATGCATGGAGACTTCTTGAGACTGGTAATGCTGTTGTCTTGTTCCTTTATGTATGCTTTTCACACTTTACTGGATGTAACACAGATATTTTCTTAAAATTCAAAATGAGGGATTTAATGGGTCTCCATTTGTTTTTCTACATTTCATGTGAGTAGGATCATGTTGAGGGCTACCTGGAATTGTCAGGCAAGACAAAGACATATTTTTCTACTGCTGTTGCTTTGTGGGATGCGGATTTCTATGTCAAAGTTGATGACGATGTTCATGTAAATATAGGTAAAGGTGTTCTGCCCCTTTCCTACATTTTATCCTTCATCTTGTATATTGTAATCGGTAGATGTTGGGAACTTTTAATGTCATATTCAAGAAAAAGATTAAAAAGGAAATTTGAGACAAATATCTGTGATTTCATTGTTATAATCATAGTTCTTAAATGTGCAGAGAGAAAATAAATAAGGAAAATTAGAAAAATATTATAAAAAAATGAAAACATTACTTAAATTTGTGCACACAACTTCAAACTATTGAAGGGCATATTGAATATATATATATTTAAAACTTATGGATTTTTCAAGAAAACATGAAATGCAAGCATGGTGGCATACTTTAAAAAAAATAATAATAATAAAAAAAATAAAAAAAATAAAAAAAATCCAATAGTGAAAACTTGTGAAAATTTGGTAGAAAGGATGATTATGGAACATAATGATGAAGGTTTTGAAATTGTTTCTGAAATTAAAATAACTCGTAATAGTAATGAAAGGCTAAACAATTTCCAATAGTTAATTGCTGGCACCATTGCCTATGCACAAATGTGTTATGTGGTGGTGTAATCCAACCATTCAACATTTGCATAAGTGCATATATGTGAGTGCTGAGTGTGAAAATAATTTTATGGCTCCACACGTGGAGAGTTGCATTGTTATATTGATTATGACAACCATAAAATTCGTTTTTAACATGATGCCTCCCAAGATCATATGTGGTAGGTATTATGAATGTTAGCTTGTGCTAGCTCATCTATTTGACTTATGGTGACTAGTGAAATTAAGATGATATGTGAAAACGTCAATTTAGAGGAAAGCCTGATAATGCTTCCACATCTTTTTGTCTTTCTTTCTTTCTTTTTATTTTTTTTCTTTTTCCTTTTTTGATAAGTAGCTTTTTTCTTTTTAATATTTTTGTCCCTATTGGAATTTGAACTTGGAACCTTCTACATCCCTATCCTAACCCCTTGCCACCTTGAGCCAGGCCTCAAGGGCGGAATGCTGTTCCACATGTCCAAGCTTTAAGTATTGCATGTAACAATTTATTGCTCCTCTGAATGGGTTTTAGCCTGAAATTGCAGTGAATGGATGAGAGTTATTTTTGCTGCATACAGTATTTCCATTCTGTCTTATTGGAGTCTGCTTTGAATTTACCTCAGGAACACTTGCAATGACTTTGGCTCAATATCGGTTGCAACCTCGGGTGTATATAGGCTGCATGAAGTCGGGTCCTGTCCTTGCTCAGAAGTAAGAAGATTGTCAGATTTTTCAATCATCTAAGGGTTGAGGAATCAATTATATTTGGCTTCTAAATATTAATTTAATGAAACAGGGGAGTCAAATACCATGAACCAGAGTATTGGAAATTTGGCGAGGAGGGAAACAAGTATTTCCGTCATGCTACAGGACAACTATATGCTATTTCAAAAAATTTGGCTACTTATATATCAATCAACCGGTAAGTTCCTACTGTCCTTGCACAAAATGTTTGATGAAACCTTAAGCCTGTAATGATTGAATGAAAATTGTTGAATAGCAACTAAAATCATATTTCCTTCCCATGCTGTATGTTTACTTCTTGACTTGGAAGAGGCTGCAGACCACTTTATAGCCCAATTTCTAACATTATTATGATGAACATGGCTAATATTGTTGCTTAAAATGACCTTTCGACCTTTACTTGTGGTGGTGATTTTGCTTTCCATCATTCCAGGCATGTGCTGCATAAGTATGCCAATGAAGATGTTTCACTGGGATCTTGGTTTATTGGATTAGACGTGGAGCATATAGATGACCGGAGACTATGTTGTGGCACCCCACCTGGTAAAATTATAATTACTATTATTGTTATTATACCATGTTCTTTTTTACCTTATATGAAGTATCTTCATCAAAAGCATTTAGTCTTATATTGGGTAACAAATTAAATGTTTCAATTCATATAAACATATATGGTCATGTTTCATGACTCTAGGATTACAGAGTCTGTATGCTATATTAGTGTTTTCAAACCCATATTCACATGGCAGCTAACTGTAAAACCTTTCATCCATATAGATCAGGTTGTGGATTTTTGGAGTACCCAAAGAAGCATTATTGGATGAAAAATATTAGTAAATATCGAAATATTTGTGGATAGTCCTAAATTTTGTTGCATTACACAAGTCCTATTATCTTAAATAGTTATTGGGCTGGCCAGGTCCTAAAATACTGTTATGAGCATCCAACTTGGGTAGGATTCACTCCATATTAGGAGACTCTGTACTTCAAATTCCTAAATATGTTGCCTAGTTTGAAAAACAATTATGCTATACCTGAGCATTGAGGTTAATGCCTAGTTTCTTTTATGGTACCAAGCTACCAATTTACCAATCTGATAATTTGTACTTTCTGTGTGGATATGTTATTTGTATCTGTTCTTTTCCTTTTCCTTGTTGGAAGTGAAAATTCTTAGTGATATGTCTTAGTTGAAGAAGAAAAGAAATAAAATATATACCTATAAAAAAAAAAGAATAAATCATGTGTTTCATTGTCTTGCTCCCCTAGTTCATGAACATGGATGTGAAGTTGCAACCTACCACTTGGTTTAGTCCATAGTCCTTAATAATACTGATGGATAATCAGTCTACCATAGGCCATGGACCTCTGTTAATATTTGGCCCTTCCAGTTGATGGAAATTTAGTTTTGCTCAGGTAAGTCTGATCACCATATCAGTAAATGTGTGGTGCTATCAGTAACATGCTGTCCGGTGCTGGCTCTGCCACCTATTTCTCCAGAAGAATTGGATTAAAAGAAAAAAATAAAAGAAAAGAAGAAAAGGAAGGAAAAAGAAAGAAAAGAAAAAATTGAATGAAAATGCTGCTCATAAGGGAGCACTTTAAAATTGAGAATGTTACTTGTTAATGCAGATTGCGAGTGGAAGGCTGAGGCAGGCAACGTATGTGTTGCTTCATTTGATTGGAGCTGCAGCGGTATTTGCAGATCTTCTGAGAGGATGAAGGATGTTCACCAGCGTTGTGGTGAGGGCAAGAATGCTTTGTGGAGTGCAGTTTTCTGAAAGACAAAACAGATGTCTGAACACAGGAAGGGCACTTCCTTCTGAGAGACCCGCAGATTCACAAAACAAGATAGATATCCATGAGAAAGCAGACCCTTTTTACTTTTTTCCCTTTTGGAAACTTTGTATGTGCTCATAGTGTGTATTTAATACGCAAAATTTAGACTATAGTGAAAGAGGAAAGAAACCTTGCTTCTGGGGATCCATCTCCATTTTAGCTGAGGAGACCAACCCCCAAGAGCAGCCAACAGGAATGCAAGTGACTGTCACTACCCATTCTTTAAATGGTTGGGGGGACTGTATTGTAAGTTGCCATGGCCATGATCTTTATAATAAAGTAGCAATCTTTGTAGGCTGCCTTTGCTGCCTTTTGCTTCATAAAACAATATATGTCAAATGGGCTTTACTGGGTTAATTCCCTGTTTGTTCTTTATTCTCTTCCTTCTTCATAATTGCTAGCGTTGATGTTCTTTTTCAATGAGTTCCTTGCTGCATCCTGAAGCTTCATTCAGCAAATCTGTTGTGTGAGAATTTCTCGTTGTAGTTCATTTACTGATAGAGTTCTAGAGCTTTCAAGTATTCATGATTGAATCAGAGCTTGTCTTATGGCTAAGCCCCAGTAACCCTTCCAAATCATGGAACCCTAGCATAATATCTCTATTTTTCATCAACTGTATTAATCTCTGCTTACAGGGGTCTAATTTAGCAAGTCAGAACCTTCTGTTTGTCTGGGTCATATAAACAGGCCATGGCAGGTTTCTGCTCTAAACTCATTCATTATCAGACCTCCAAATACAACCCCAGTTGTAGAAGAGTCCGTTTGAATCGATTATGGCACTCAGGATCACCATCATGTCACTAATTTGACCATTTTCTTTCCTATAACCCCAGTTTGTCCATTTCATTTTCCCCCTTCTAAGGCCTTCACAAACAGAGTTTTCTGTATCTGGGTTTACAGACAATCTTCTGAGTTCTGATATGTGCTTCCCTCACAATGGTTTGTCCCTTTTTAATTTTTCCCCTTTTCAGGGCTTTACATCTAGAGTTTGTTCCATCCTGGATCCTCTTATGAAGAAATAGGTTTTAGATTAAGGAATTGGTTAACCATGCAGTTATGAACTTATGATATCACCAACCTAAAATAATTTGAATGTATTATGTGGAAGTGTGGCTTGTGTCTTCTGAAACACAAATCCACTAATGAGAACAAGAGGATCGGAATCTGATCACCTACCCCACCAATCTCTCTTTGCCAAAAAAGTGGTGGATCTTTACTTACAAGTAAAACCAGTACAAAAAAATTTGTTTTTTTGTTCTATTCGGTCCTCATCATCTACCAAATCTGAGTCTTTCATTTCAAACCTTGGTGGGTCCTGCAAGAAAACATGGCTTCTGCTTGATGATACCGTAGTGGGAAAAATGGCAAGAATGTGTTAGGTTCATGAGCAGTCATCATGCATGCATTTAAGCAATGGCACAGCCTAACCTGCAGGGAAGAGAACTCAACAACATCTATGACTTAACACGACTTTTCCGAACTCATCTCACAGCTAAATTATACTGACAGTCTACTTGAAAGAGAAGCTTACACTAATTCAATGTTGTAATTGCTGTGTGCTTGGATTCAATGATGCTGCTGCTGCTGCTGCAACACGCTAGTGAAAGTTTGAGAGAAGTAGGACGTGATATTGGCACGGCTCAATCAAACAACAGAGTTCTTAACTTAGAACACAGCTTTCTAATTGAACCGTATCAATATCTCGTGTATCTATACCTGATTGTACACAACTTGTTGTTTGGAGGCGTGGAGAGGGCGCTTCCAAGATGCTTAGCAAGAAGTGAAGAAAATGGGATCGATGTGTCTGTTAGGAGAGGAGGAGATGTGAGCAGAAGGGATGTGGTCTTTGAAGAAGATGACATTGAATTCCTCAACAACCCAGCAATGAAAAGGATAGTATATTTATTTGAAAGCTTAGAGACAAAGGAAAAGCTCTTTCTGAGTCTGAGCCAAGCCTGGAGCAATCAATTTTTGTATTTATGAAGTTGGGGAATACCATATGCTATGGTGTGGTGCCATATCCCATTTGAATTTGAAAAACTTAAGAAGCAAGTCTGGGGTTGAAGTTAAGGAAAGTGTTTTTAAAACGGTTTTTGGTCTACAAAATAGTACAGAACAATTTTAAAAAACAAAAGTCTATTTGAAAATCTTTGAAATACTTTTAACTTATTTTCTATATTTTTAAATACGTTTTAAAAATAATTTTTTATATGTAGTATTTTATTTTTAATCATTATTTATATTTTATAATTATTTTTTAAAAGAACCCTTAATAAATAAGTGAAAATAATCGAAAATAATTAAAAATATTTTCTGAAAATACTTTGTTTTAATGTTTAATAATTACTAAATGTGATTTCCCATTTTTTTATTCTGAAAAATAAAAAACCATTTTCTAAAGGAATTATCAAGTAGAATCCCATATTTTTCATGTGGGGCATATTCTACCAAACAAAACATGGATGTGTACCTGGTTTGAAAAAGCTTAAAACCCACACAAAACCCTTCTTCTTTCCCTCCCTCAAAAGGGCAATTTCCCTTGTATCATGGGGTATTTTCATGTAATATCCAAACTCAGGCCTTGTGATACAATGGTCATGTCCTTACTCTACCTTATTGTTCATGGTTCATATCCAGGATTGGACTCATTATCATTGAATTTATGACAAGATCAGGATGGTTGAAAGTCTTCATTAGCCTGATCTAATGCCCATTCTTTTTAAATTAGTACTACATTTTGTCTGCATGGTGTCTTGTTGAAGATTAATTCTGTCCAAAAGTTGATCAGAAAATCTTAACACTACTAGGAATTGATGTTTGATCCTCATTGATTTGATCATAAAACATGAAGATTAAGCAGGTAGCCCTCCATTGCAGAGGCACCTCTATCCATGATTTCTGAATGAAGCTCTCACTCAATTCAACCAATTTGAGGAGGGTGCCTGGCCTGATGGGTCATGCCCATGGTGGAGGAGCTGCATATAGCTAGCTAGCATTGCTCTCTGGTATGAAAATTGGGAGAGATGATGTTCTAAAACCTGAAGAAAATTTATGGGTACATGGAGGCCACAAATCAATGGATGGAACCATGGATGTTATGGGTTTGTTTGTTAAAATAGTTTTATGCTCTCAAGAACAAAAAATAGAAAAATAAGTTCAGCTATTGAAAAATAATTTTTTATTCTTAAAAATAAATAATTGAGTGTTTTCGGGTAATATCTTTTAATTTACTTTAACTTGTTTCCACATATCATTTAAAAAAATTGATTATATAAATATAAAAAATGATTTAAAAAATACTACATATATAAGTTGGTTTTAAAACATATTAAAAATATTTTTAGTTCTCAAAATTTGTTTTACAAATACCAAAGTTATACTGTTTTTTAAAACTATTTTCAAAGTGAGAGATGGGCGGCATGATGGATAATGAATAAGGGTAGAGTTGGCCACTCATTATTAATTGAGGGACCAAGCATTTGAAACAAAGGGTTTACTTTTAAGTACAAACTCAAAATTCAACATAGAGAGGAAACAAAAGATGTGACACTCAGTTGTTCTAGAGACTATGGCTCATGAACATCTTTGGAAAGACTTAGTCAACTTTGATTAATTTGCCTAAGCTTTATATGATCAATGAGCTTAAAAAACTTAGGTTTATAATGCATTGATCAAAGATAATCTTCATTAACATATAATATTAATTATCGTATTATCTCATCTACAATCTTCAAAAATTGGAGTTTCAAAGTCATATTGGTAAGAAAAAAACCTATTAACCATCGTGATATATGTGTAGCAGACTTCTCTTAATCATATAAATATATTTTAAAAAGATGGTGAGAATCATTGAACGTATAAATGATAATATCATATACAGAAAAAACAAATTATTATAAATGATATTACAATCGATCATCAATTTCAATGTCCGATTCTTCCTAAGTATATAATTGTTTATCTCGAAGTTGATGTTTGCTTTTTATAATCATATATATATATATATATATATATATATGTTTATCTTGAAGTTGAATAGGGAAAGAATTTAGAAGACAAAAGTTTCTGGAGTATATTATATATGACATATAACAACTATATTGTTACGAAATCATTTGTAGCTCAAGTTGAATGACTCCTTGGAAAGTGGTTTAATGGGCGATGAGTGAGTTTGAAGCTTTGCCTGAAGGTATGGATCATCGATCGACACGTCTCTTTAGAAAAGAAGACAAGGTGACAAAAAAGAGAGGCGCGCAAATCATCACCCCATTGAAAAGACCATTGTTTGTGTGTTAGAGGAAAAGAAGCTGAGAAACCATCTCGTCAAAATAATTGTACTTGGTGGTGATCATTTTCAACTAAAATAGAAACTAAGCTAACAGCAGCTCTGTTTGTATTATGCTTTCTGCTTAAATACTACTCCTGACCCTGCCTTAACCCTAATTCACATCCAATGACTGAATTCACAGCTTGAAGATGACTGAATTCTGAGTTTTTTTTTTCTTCTTCTTCTTTATCCCACAACCCAACTGAACTGAACTTTTGGTGGGTCTCTCCATCCATGTGCAAAACTTAATGTTTTAGCACATTAAAAACGAGGAGGATCAAACCCTAAACTAGCAAAAATATAGCTAGAGACATTCCAATATAAAGTCTTATTTCCAGAGGTTTCAAAAATACAGCAATGAGTGCAAGCCAAATTAATTAACAAGAATCTATCAAGCAATTCTACCCACAGGACCCACTCAGCTGTCCCTCTTCCCATGTGAGTTTGTGTCTCTATTTCCTCTTTTCTTTGGCAGTACGTACACTTTTCTCAACCCCCCCAACCACACCCACTTTGATGACTGTATTCACGTGAAAACCCTGCAACCAATCTCTCCTTTGTCATCCTTCATGCTTGAAAACCCTAATTAGTCTGATCATGAATGACAAACCCCTTGAATGCTTGCAAACCCTAATGCTTCTTCACCATATATCCATGTTGATTATAATGTTAAGAAAAAGCTGAACTTTATAAAGAAGATAGAGAGATATGAAACAAGGTAGCTAGCTAGCTTAGGAATAAAATAATTGGCAAAAAGGTATGCACCTTCTTCCCAAAGTTGAAAGTTAAAAACACTGATCATGGTGGGCTACAAGTTGATTGATCAATACTTTCCATACTTGTGCCAACATAGTAACATAATGACACATCTCCTTAGTATGTAGAGCCTAGACCTTTGCTCCTTTGCCTTGGCAAGACATCTTTTCTTCAAGCTTGAACTCTCTTCATGATGACAATGGCTCCCCTGCGTTGGTGTTGCAGAATAACACTGACCCATGTTCTGTTTCCTGCGCTAGTCTTCTTCCTACTATGAACAACCTAGTTTATAAAGTCTGAAGAAATACAACCCAAATGGGAACAATTGAGAACTGAGGGAGACAGAGAGATAGATAGAGAAGAAGAAAGAGAGAGGAGAGAGGTGTTCATGAAAGGAGGAAAAAAGAGATTCTCTTTCACTTACAACCCAAATTGGAAGAACTGAGAACTGAAAGAGACAGACAGATGGATAGATAAGTAGAGAAAGAGATGTATAGAGAGAAAGATACAGAGGGAGAGAGGGAGAGAGAAAGAGACGTGTGTTCATGAAAGGAGGAGAAAAGAGATTCTCCTTCACTTATACGGGCCACTAGCTATCACTACCCTTAGGTCCAAATTATTCAGTGGTTGAAATTTAATCAGAAAAAAAAAATCATAAATTGAGTTAGTATTAACTGTCAACACATGCATTTTCAGATATCAGACAAGGGAGGGTAGTTCGTAGTTGCCCCATCAATTTATACATGCCAACTCGTGCCCAATAACAGGATACATGATCAATCACAACCCCACCAAGAAAATCCAAAAGAAAAAAGAAAAGAAGCTGCATAATTTCCCACACATTGTCACTGAACAAAATCATCCACATCTCATCGATCAATAGTGTATGAAGACTTTTGTTTGTTCGGCTTCCCTTGGCAGATTCTCTTGGATCAAAGAGAAGATCGCCATATATAGTACATCTATTGTATTGGTGGTTTGTTTCATAACTCTCATTCCACATCTTGCTTTTATAGCCATTCTTTCGAGGAAGTTGCAGAAACCCAATGAAGAAGCAATTAATAAGAGGGAGATTTGCTGTAATGCAGAGATGGCACTGGGCGTATCCTCCGGCATCTGCTGCCTCCCATCCCAATAGGACAGAATTGGAAAAGACTTGATTGAATTGGGATAGATGTCGATTTTGTTTTTAATGTTAGTTTACTTGTCATGTGAAATAAAAGTGGGAGAAAAGAAAGAGAATATAATCTTGAGTGGTAGGCTTTAAGGAGAATCAAACATTAAGGATGTGCATGGGAAATTGTTGTCTCAAGAAAGATATCCACAAAATCTCGTACTATGTTACAACCTTTTATATTGCAATTTTCAAGATAACTTTTTCACACTTTCCTCATCCATGACGTCATAATATGATTGGATGAGAAAAACCTAACAAAAACTTCCTATAATTTTTTTAATTTGATATCTCATTAAAAATGTTACCAATAGAATGATAACTTTTCCACATTCCTCCTCATCCATGGCGTAAGAACATCATTGGATGAGAAAAACCTAACAAGAGAAGGAAATTTTGAACTATAAAATTTGATGGGATAAAACCTAGAAGGTAAAAAAAATTATAGTTCAATAACATATTTTAATAACCCCTTGTACTTGGTTGATCTTCACATGTGAAATCGAAGGGATCTTTGAACCATCACATTATGATATTATGTATGAACTTTTTTAATATGGTAGATGGTAATTCTTTTGTGAATAAATTGGTTAAATTATCATTTTATCTTATTTGTTGAAAATTAATTTTATCACTTTTATAAAGTTAATGACTATAAAAGAACTTAAGAGAAATACGTTTCCTTCAATCCCTTTTAACATATCATTCTTTAATTTATGTAAATCGTACAACATTATCATTATGTAACATCCTTGGATTATATTTCTTTTATAGAGAATATTCTCAATGATTCTCGTTTCATTACAAATTTTAATTATATAGATTATCCACCCATTTCATAAATTGCAAGTATTTCAAAATAATTTGAAAAAGTAATAACTATAGTTTATTTTATTCATCCTCAAGATATTGCAATGTTGTCATGAGCAAATACATATCTTGTTTGAGATCAAGATTTCCGAGATTGAGGTTTATGTATGGAAATTTGAGAGGTAACTAATATCTACTTATTTAAGCAATTATAATTTTGATTATTTTGAATAAAACAAACTCATGTTGGTTGTTCCACAAAGACACTTTAATAACTCCCCCTCATGCCTACATTTTTCATATTTCAATCATATTTTTATACTTTAGCTACTTTGATTTCATTTTTTTATATCATAATCATATTTGTTCATTCCCTAATCATATTTATTGTTGCATTTTCATACTTTAGTCACATTTGTTATACGTGGATACTGAGAAAATAAATGTTATGCTTAAATGAGAAAAACACCAAAGAGGAGGGTGAATTGGGTTTTTCAAAACTTTTTTAACACAATATAATCAAGAAATAAAGGGATAGAGTTAGAGAATTCAAACTCAGATTTTATAGTGGTTCGACACTTCCTTGCCTACGTCCACTCTCATCAATATCCTAACCGAGTGAAGGTTCCACTAGCTTGAAGCTTCAACCAAGCTTCCAATTCTTTACACTTGGATTCCGGCTCCAATGTGCTCTTACACAATCTCTTGAAGATTCAAATCTCTTGAAGGCTTTAATACTCAAGTTTTACAAGAAAGAATCCCTTAACCTAACTCAAAGATAATTCAAATACAAAACAAAGTTAGGATGATTCACAAAGGTACACTAAAAGATATACAAGTGATGGTTTAATGGACTAAGAAAGAAATGAGAGTTTTTAAGTCAAGAACAGGTAGGTAGACAATTGATTGCAAGTGTTCTCTTTTTCATAAATGAAGTGGAGCTCTTAATTTATAGGTTTATAAACTCGGGAGCCAAGAAAAGTAAAAGGCAGCCTTAACCGGTTGAGCTGGGGGTCGACCAGTTCACTAGCCATTGGAGCATTTAATGCTTTGGTAGACTACCGTTACCTCGACCGGACCTCAAGCGGGAAGGATGGAACCTCAACTTGGAAGAGGAAACTACTGGATAAGAGAGAGTGTTTTTGGCACT